>NC_056729.1:1571240461-1571245461 GCF_019279795.1 Protopterus annectens
TTTTTTTATAAAAAATATATTATATAAAATACAATATTTTTTAAAAAAAAATAAAAAAAAAATAAATATATATTTAAAAAAATATAATATTTTTTAAATAATATATTAATATAAAAATAATAAAAATATATAATTTAATACACAAAAACAATAATAAATATATAATATTAAAAAAAACAAAAAACAAAAAAACAAATATCCCCAAAATTTAAAATTATTTTTAAATTAATTTTTATTTCATATTTATATATTTTAAAAAAAATTTATATATAAAATTTTTAATTTTTTCCATTATTATCAAATTTTTATATTTATAATTTTTAAATATTTATTTATAATATATATATATATATATATAATATATATATATATACAATATTATATAAAATATATAATATATATATATATATATATAAAAAATATACAATAATATTATTAAATATATTATAAAAAAAAATAATAATTTATAAACATTATATATATAATATTAAAAATTTCAAAATTTATATATATATATATATATAAAATATATAATCAATATTAAATAAACAATAATAAAAATATATATATATAACATATATATATAATAAATATATATATAATTATATATAAATATATATATATAATATATATAATATATATTATATATATAAAATATATAATATATATATATATATATATAATATATATATATTTTATAATATAATATTATAATACACACAAAATATATATATATATATATATATATATATATATATATATATAAAAAATATATATATATAATATATATAAATATATATATATATATATATATTATATATATAATTTTACATTTATTTAAAATTGAAATTAAAAAAGTATATTTAAATATTTATTTATAAAAAAAAATATTAAAATTCATTAAAAAGTTTAATTTAATTTTTTTCTTTTCCCCAAAAAACAAACATTTGCTTACTTTGTAAATTTTTTTTACAAATTAATTATAAATATTAAATTTATAAATTTAAAATAAAAAATATTTAATTTTTATAATATAATATATATTAAATTAAAATTTTAAAATTTTATAATTTAAATTATATTTTTATATATATATATTATAAAATATTTATTTAATTTTTAAAATATTTTAAACAAATTATATTTAAAAAATTATTAATTATATATATAAAATAATAAACAAAATTTTTTTTATAAATTTTTATAAATTTATATAAAATTATATATATATATATATAAAAAAAATATAATTATATTATACATATTATATAAAAAAAACAAAAATAAAAATAAAAAAAAATATATAAAATTAAAAAATAATAAACCACACAAAAAAAACCACATAATAATTATAATATAAAAAAAAATAATAACATAATTTTAAATAATTAAAAAAAAATATTAAAATAAATTTAAAAAATAAATAATCATTTTAATAATTATATATATATAAATTTAATATTAAATTTTAATAACTTTAATAAATATTATTAAAAATTTAAATTTAATATATTTTTAATTAATATTATATATATTTAATAATATAATAATATACATATTAAAACATTTACAAAATATAATAAACATTTTATGTATTAATAAAAGGGTTTTTATTTAATATATAACCTTTTAATTAAATTTTTATTTTTATATATTTATTAACATATAATATTTTTATATATAAAAAAAATATATAAATATAATAAATAATTTAAATATATAAAAAAATACAATATAAATAATATATATATAATAATATTATTATTATTATTAAAAAAAAATAAAATTAAATAAAAATAAAAAAATTAAATTAAATATAAAAAAATTAAAATTTTTTCATTAATTTTTAATATAATAATATTAATAAATAATATATATATATAAAAAAATATATATATAATTTTAAAATATATATAATATATATATAAAACATAAAATAAATTTTTTTATAATATATTATATTTTTATTATAAATTTATTATAAATTATTAAATATTTTAAAAAAAAATATATAATTATTTAAAATAAATTAAAATATATTAATTATATAATTTATAAACAACAAAATATAATTAAAAAACCCAATATAAATTTTAAAATTTAATAAAAAAAATTTATTTTATAATTTTATAAATAATAAAATAAATAAATAAAAAAATTTAAAAATATTTAAATTAAAATTAAATAAAAAATTAAATAAAAATCAAAAAAATAATATTATTAAAAAATAAAATATATAAATAATATAAAATTATATAAAAAATAAAATATATATATTATATATATTATATATATATATATATATATATATATATATATATACATAAAAATTATATATAACTTAAATATATTACCCAAATACATTTATTAATTAGGTTTTTAAAAAAAAACAAAGGACCCCAAAATGAAATTTTAAGGAAATTAATCCATCGAAATATAATTAAAAAAAACAAAAAAAAAATTTTTTTTGAAAAATTATATAAACATTTTAAACCAAAAAACCCCCAAAAATTTAATTAAAATATATTAACATTTTAAATTATTATATATTTTTTTTTATTAAAATTTTATTTAAAATATTTTATTATAAAATTTTTTTATTAAATAACTCAAAAATTTATTATTAATTTTTATATTTTTTTCCCCTTTTTTTTTTTTATTATATTTTTTTAATTAAAAATATTTTTTTTTTTAAAAATTTTTTTTGTTTAAAAACAATATGAAATATGGTTTTGGGTTTTTTGGTTTCAATATTATGATTCCAAAATTAATACATATTTAAAATTATACATATTAATAATAATACATATTATAATTTTATATTTTTTATCCCACAACATTAATTAATATTTTTTATAAATAATATTAATTTTAATAAAAATTTTTAATATAAATTAAATAATTATATTTTTATATATAAATTAAATATTTTATATATAATATTAATAATAATAATATTTATTAATTATAATATATAAAATTTAATTTTTCATCCATAATTTTAATAATTTTTAAAATTTTTTTTAATTTTTATTTTTATAAAATATATTTAATTTATTAAAATTACATAATAAAATTTTATAAACCTTAAAATTTTATTTTAAATTTTAATTTTTTTTTAAATTTAAAAAATTTTTAAATTAAAAATTTTTACATAAAACTATTATAAAAATTTTATTTTTTTAATTTTTTCCCCCTTTTTTATTTAATATATAATAAATAATATTAAAATTAATTTTTAATATAATTAAATAAATTTTTTAAATTATTACTATAACACAATAATATTAAAAAATTTTAAAACAACCTAAAAATTTTAAAAAATTTTTTGGGGAAAAAAATCAAAATTTTATTCTTTTTAAAATTATAAATTTAAAAATTTAATTTTTTAAATTTAAAATGAAAATTTTCTTTTTGAGTTCCTCCTATTTTTTAAGAAACCAATTTTTTCCCTTTTTTTCCTCCTTTTTTTATTCTAGAATTTTTAAAGGGATTTTACCCAAAAGGGGTTTTTTTGGAAATGTATTTTTAAAATTAAAATTTTTATAAAATATTAATTTTTATTATTCTACAAAAATTTAAAATTTATGGAAAAATGGTTTTTTTAAAAACTTTTTTAAAAAAAAAGGTAAAAAATTTTTAATTAAAAGTTTTAAATAATTTAAAATTTTTTTTTTTTATAAATTAAAAAATATGAAAAATTTTTTTATTTTTTTTTTTTTTAAGGTTTAACAGTAAAAATTTATTTAATAAAAATTAAAAATTTTTTTTTAAAAAGTTGGTTAAGTGAAATTTTAAATATTTTAAAAATTTTATTTATTTATTTAATTAATATTTTTTTGATTCCCTTTTAAAAAGGAATTGATTTTAATTTTTAAAAATTTTTAGTATATTTAAAATATTTTAAAAAATTTAAAATGGACCCCCCAAAAAAAAGGGAAGGTTAAAATTTTCCCTAGGTTAACCCCCCCCCTTTTTTTTTTAAAATTTAAAAACCATTTTAAATTTTTTTTTTTGTTTAAAATTTTTTTCTTATTTAATATTTTTTTTAAAAATTAGTAAACTACCCCCCCAAAAATTTTTAAATTAAAACTTTTATTCAAATAACCCCAATAAAAATTTAAAAATAAGAAAAAAACCCCCCAAATAAATTTTATAAATTTGTAATAAATTATACAAATAAATTTTTTCCCCAAAATAAAAAATAATAAATTTTTTATTAAATAATTTTTACTTATGGGGTTTCCCCCCCCAATAAATTTAAAAATCTTTTTTATTTTTTTTTAATTTTTTTTTTTTCCCCAAAATTTTTAAAAATTTTTTATTTAAAAAAAAATTTAAATTTTAAAACAAGTTTTTAATTTTAAAAAATTTTTAAAATATTTTTAAAAATAAAAATTTGGAATACCAAAACCCCACATACCCTATTAAAAATTTATTTTATAAAATAATAAATATACCAAATTTACTTTTTAAAAAAACAACCAAAAAAAAATTTCTCAAAAAAAGTTAAAAGGGTCCCCCTTCCCCTTCATAAAACTTTGTTGATTTATTTTTCCCCCTTTTCTCCCCTTTTTCCCCATTTCCCAAACCCTTAAAAAAAAAATAACATTTTTTTTAAACTGAAGGTTGTTTAAAATAAATTTTTAAAAATTTTTGACCCCGGTTGATTTAATTTCCCCCCCCAGTTTTGTTTAAAGTTTGAAAATTTTTTTTAAAAATAAATTTTAATAAAATTTAAAATTTTTTTTTTAAAAAAATTTTATTAAAATTTTTTTAAATATTATAAATATTTTATTTTTTTAAAAAATTTAAAATATTTTTTATTTTAATTTTTTTCTTTTTTATTTAAATATATTATTAATAAAAATAATATTAAACTATTTTTAATTTTTAAATTTTATTAAAAAAAATTTTTCCTTTTTTTAAAATGACCCTTTTAAAATTTAAAAAGCTTTTTTAAAATTTCCCCCAAATTTTTGGATTCCGGAAGTCCCTTC
>NC_056729.1:1571600461-1571645461 GCF_019279795.1 Protopterus annectens
CCTCTAATGTTTATAGGAAGGAGACTTTCTCTAATTCCTATTTGTATTTCACTAGTTCACTTCCCTACAAACAAAAAAGAAGTATTGTTAAGGGACAATTTATTCGTAGTTGTAGGATGACTTCTAGGGATGTGGACTATGAATACAAAAGCCAGAAGGTGAGGGATATGTTCTTAGCTAGGAAATACCCTAAGGATTTAATAGAGAAAATTCCAGATTTGCCCCTATTTTGGGATGTGATAAGTTGGATAGGCACCAGGGGTAGGATATTTTGAGGACTGGTCAGGTTGATGCTAACAATGGGAATTTGAGTCTGCCAGACCAAGAAAAGAAAGGAGTTTTGGGGGGTAATTATGTTATGTTTTACAATCAGAATGCACCCAGGGTTAGAAATATTATTGCACAACACTGGGGTAGGTTCAGTTGTTATTCTGAATTGGAGACATTGTTCAAAAAAACCATTAAAATTTACATACAAAAAATGTAAAAATCTTAAGAGATTATTGGAGAAAGATCATAAGTTGTCGCATGGAAGAAAACCAGGAACATACAAGTGTGGATGCTGTGCCCAATGTCCATACATCCTAAAACAGGATTCAGTGTATATAATTGAGGGGGACTATTTAGTTAAAAGTAGTAGTTTTTCCAATTGTAACAGTGAAGGCTTGATCTATCTAGCCTTATGTAAAGAATGTGGTGCGTTTTACACTGAAAAAAATATACAAAAACTGAAAAGAAGAATTTATGAACATCTGAATGCCATTAGAACCCAGGATGGTAATAATGCTATTTACAAACACACTTTGGTATGTCCCAAAGCTAGATGGTTTTTTTTTGTAATTGAGATGGTACATCAGGATGTTAGGGGGGCCCATGGGAGACCAGAATAGAAGTTAGAGAAATATTTTGGCAGTTACTATTTGAGGCAAATAGGCCTCCAGGGCTTAACTAACATATTTCTATCACCCCCATTTTGAAAATGAGGGCGGCCAAATTATAAAGTGTTCCACTTCACCTTAGAAACATATCCCTGTTTATGTGATACATCACATCCTTTATATACATTTTTACATATATTTTCAAGTCGATTTATGCTATATATATATATATATATAATATATTTTATATATATTTATACATTTACATTTATATACATCTACATATATTTAATTGAGATAGGATTCATTATTTATTATTTATATTTTTGTATTATTTACATATTATTAATTCATATTGTGCTTTCAAATTGGTCACCACTCTATGCATGATGTGTGTTTATATTTATTATTATATTTTATGTACTCTTCATTCTATTCTATTTTAATTCAATAAATTTATATGCTTTTAGAAAGCTTTGCTACTTATAAATCTGCTTATTCATTCACCTGCACTTTTAGTGATGTTTTTAAACAATTTTCAAAATGTTACAGAAAGCAGAGTATTTGCATTAATTGCCATGTGTTTTAATTATTAATCATTAAACAACTGACGTGATTTGCAAGGGTGGGGTATACAAAGGATGCTACAGTCAGTTTTTCTTTGTTACATCTGAAAAAGTCTTGTGGACGAAAATGCTGTGGGGAGATTTGCGTTAATGTACTGAATAAACTGCTGGTGCTTACACTTTGGCTCGTGGTTTGTGCTTTGTGTTTGGTCACCTCCACTTGGTGCCTGTGTTTGCTGTACTAGTTTCTTGGTTGTTTCAGGTACCTGGCCTCATGGTGCTTGAACGATTTCCAATTTTAGTAACAATTTTCCTTGCTATAGAAAGGATAGACCATAGTAAAAATTTTTGTTTTTTAGGAATAACTTCAGGAACAGGAACATTGAAAAGGATAAGGGAGTCAGAAATTATACAGTAGTCATTCCATAGAGCTTTACAAAGATATTTAAAGTCTAACCAAAATGGGGAAATGATTCTGCAATTAACAACCATATGTATCCAGTCAGCATCAGAGTGACCACATCACCAGTATTTCATTTCAACTTTCTTGTACAATATTGCTAGTCTATGTGAGCTGAAAAAACATCTATGTAAAAATTTCCATGTGTATACATGCCAAAACAAGGAAGATGTGGATTCCATTACCAACTGTGAACAATGTTTTTTTGTCTTTTTCTGAGAATACTTGTCTATTAACTTCACTTGAATAATTCCAAAAAGAAACATCTGTTTTGCTAAAATCATTTCTGAGAATTTTAGAAATAACAGATATGTATGAAGTGATCTTGGGTGAGCTATTAATAATTTGTGAGATAAAATCCAAGATTTTTAAGTTACTGTTATTGTATGCCTCTAATGAGGGCACAAGCTTAGTATGTATAAAATCCTTACAAGTTTGGATGTCCAGGGAACTGCAATTTTGCAAACTATTATCTACTTATCAAATAATCTGCAGAACTTATTTTATTAGCTGAGAGAAATTGATTCCAATATAATAGATCATCCTTCCTAACTTCTAACATTTTCTGAGTATCAAAAGATATCAAACATTCATTTGTGTAAGCAATAGGAAACATAATTATTAATACATTCTTAATTAATTGATTAGAAAACATAAGCTTTTTAAACAACAATATTTGATACACACCATGAAAGAATATCATAATCAATATCATTTTAAACAATATCATAATGGTTGTGTTCAAGGTTGGAAAGCCACAATTTTAGGGCAAGTAAGAGGAAAAAATAACTTTGATATAAAAAAGAAATTGTGGAAAATGGAGTCCATTCTTATTCAAAAATGTAATACATTGATTCCAGGGGGGTAAAATAAGGAGTGTCATTTGAAATAATAACTTTTTGAGTTTAACATATTTAATTGAATAATTGCCTTAAATCACAGTATTTAAGGGCAGGAGGTATGACAGAACAGGTATACTCTGTAAAGGCTGAAAAGCCGAGGCGCTAGAGGAGTTATTCATCTGTGTGTTTATACAACCAGTATTTTTATTTTGTGCTGTGCTTGCACTTGGAGTTTTGGAGAAGTGTTCATTTGTGCTGTTTTTACTGGAATTGCGAAGCCTTTTAATTGAGCTGAACTGTGTCTACTTTGGATATCTGGAATTTTATTAAAAACTGAGAAGGTAATCACTGTCTTTTTCTCATTTTGGGATGTGTATTGTATATCTGCAGTGTTTGTGGTGATGTTCAACAACAATATTTGGTTTATAAGGTGTGAGAACAAGTTTTGACCTTTCACTTTGAATGTATATTTTTAAAATCCATATAAAGATGTTTGTATGTATTTCAGTATATGGTTCAAGCAATGTCTGGTTACTATTAAGAAGTAAGGTTTCATGTACTAATTTCCAATATGATGTATAAGAAGTATGTTAATAAATGCAGAGTTTAAATAAAAATCAATATTTGGAAACCCTATGCCTCCTTCATCCCCAGCTTGTGGTGTGTCAGAGAAAAGAAATTTTTGTTTTCTTGGGATACCAAAGGAAGGTGGGTAATAAGTTACTCATTTTGACAGTTGAGGGAATTATTAGAGCTTGGCCAATGAATAAGATTTTAGGTAACAGTATCATTTTGATTAAAGTTAGTCTGTCTTCAAATATGAAGAAAAGTCTGTTCCAACTGTCTGTTAGACTAGTACTTCAGTTTGTAAGTTGTTGGTAATTAGAGATGAGTGTTTTTTTTTTTTTTATATAATTAGATTCAATAATGATACCTAGATATTTAATATTTTGATCTAAGTTTCATAGTAACATTTTTATTTACTAGAAGTGCCTGAGTTTTGTTGTGATTGAATTTTAGACCAGAAATGTTTGCAAAGAAGTCTAGATTATGTAATAGGTGATCTATTGAATTTTCAGTATCATTAGAACTTATTAATAGGTCAGAGGATCTCCGGTTCAATCCTCGGCTGTGGTGCCTTCTGTGCAGAGTCTGCATGTCCTCTCTGTGGTCATGTGAGTTTCCTATGGGTGCTCCGGTTTCCTCCCACATCCCAAAGACATGCTGTAGGTGGATTGGACACTCTAAATTGGCCCTAGGCATGACTGTGTGCATGTGTGTACCTTCTGTGGAAGGTTGGGCAGCTGGCAACTCGAGACTGTAAAACCCCACTGCCAATCATGAGCGGACAAGGTGATCCACTGTGGCGACCCCTAACTGGGAAAAGCTGAAAGAAGAAGAAGCAGGTCATCAGCAAACAGTTGTATCTTGGGAGATAATTTGTCTGACACTTTATATCCTTTAACGCTGTCATTATTTCTAACATAATTTGCAAGAGGCTCAATAGGCAGGGCAAAGATTAATGGGGAGAGGGGGCATGCCTGTTTAATACCTCTTAATATTTTGAATGGGCCAGATAGACAAGATCCAATCTTTACATAGGCTATGGACTTTTTATATAGTTTTTTAATTAATCCTTGTTCCGCCTTTTCTGCAACTGGAGCTGCTTTGACGTCTGCTCTGATGTCCTCATTTGTTTATCTGTCCCACAGTGTGTATCCAACTACCTGTCTCAGTCACTTCATTGCCATCACTTGTAACTTCCTCAACTTCTCTGCCATTACTGCCCAGGTTTCTGTACATTACAGTAGTACTGGTCACACCACTGTCTTGTACTCCTTACTTTTCAGCTTCTTTGCATTCTTCTGTTACACACTATCCCTGACACACTGTGCCAGTTGACTACTGCCTCTTTGATTCTAACTTTGACCTCCTCATTCAGGCTTCCCTTCTCCTCAGCCACCCCTTCCAGATACTTGAAGCTGTTAACCTGTTCCATTATTTTCTCTTCTATCTCAGTTTTCAGTTTCTTCTGATTTCTCCCATTTGCTGCCATTACAAATGTCTTATGTGTATTCAGTTTTATCCCATGTACCTTCAGTATTGCATTCCATTCCCCTGTCCTTTGCTGTAGTTCTTGCTCATAGTCTGTTTGTAATGCCACATCGTCTGCATGCAGCAGCTTTGTTGATATGTTCCCTCTGACCTGTTTGCTAATGCAGTCCATCACCAATATGAACACAAGTCATCTCAGAGGTGAACCCTGATGCACACCCACTTCCACTGGGAACCCTTCCGTGACACTGAGCACTGCCTATACTTGAGTCATTGGGTCCTTGTACATAGCTTGTACCAACTCTAACAATTTTTCTGGGGTTTCAAACCACCGCAGGATGGCCCAAAACAGCTTTCATGGGACCTTGTCATATACTTTCTCCTAGTACAAGGATGCCCAGTTGGACTCTTTCTCATTCATAGCTTTTACTCAACTATCTGTCTCACTACAGACATATAAACAATGATACTTTCCGCTTGGAGTTAATGCTCCTTACTGAATACTCTGTGCATTTGTTTATAAGTCACTCACTCCAGAGCAAAACAATGACAGGAGTTTGATTTGTCTCTACTCCCCACAGCTGTGGATGTCCGATATAATCTTGCACACTGGTACTGGTAGATTTATTTTCCAGTAATTGTGATGAATATTTCTCTCCATACTGCTTAGCTGTCTCTCCTTATACATCTTGATCATATCTGCTGTTTTACCAAAAGTTGAATTAAAATTAAAAAATCTCATGAACTTTCTCTTTAATTAAAACATTAAAAATCACTCATTGAAACAGTGTTGACACATCATATCAACCCCTAAGAGCATATAATGTATATTAAAAACATTCATATATGAAAAAATTATATATTGACGTATAATAAATATCTATACAGTTAAATGCAATATGTGTAAAACATCACAGTTCATGAATGATCTACAGCAAAGCACTAAACACACTGATGTGTCTATAGATACATACAGCAAAACAAATATAAGGAATATTGGTAGCCATTTATATTCCTTATATTTGTTTTGCTGTATGTATCTATAGACACATCAGTGTGTTTAGTGCTTTGCTGTAGATCATTCATGAACTGTGATGTTTTACACATATTGCATTTAACTGTATAGATATTTTATACGTCATATAATTTTTCATATATGAATGTTTTAATATACATTATATGCTAGGGTTGATATGATGTGTCAACACTGTTTCAATGAGTGATTTTAATGTTTTAATTAAAGAGAAAGTTCATGAGATTTTTAATTTTAATTTTCAGGTATTTAAACCGCTTATGAGCATCTTGATGTATAAGGTCTGAGGAAGCTAACCAGCTTAAAACCTATTCAACAATTACAATAAATCTACTCAGTTTTACTTTTGTGTCCTGGATTATAATCTTTCTCCTAGTACAGGAATGCCCAGTTGGACTCTTTCTCATTCATAGCTTTTACTCAACTATCTGTCTCACTACAGACATAGATCAGTCGTGCTGCATCTTGATCTGAATTCCAACTGCTCATCTCCCACCTTACTTTCTACTACTCTGTGCATTTGTTTATAAGTCACTCTCTCCAGAGCTTTCATGCAGTATGACAGGAGTTTGATTTGTCTGTACTCCCCACAGCTGTGGATGTCCCCTTTCTTCTTGCACACTGGTACTGGTATGTTTATTTTCCAGTCATCTGTGATGCACATTTCTCTCCATACTGCTATACCTGTCTCTCCTAACATCTTGATCATATCTGCTGCTTTTCCTTGACTTCATTTTCCTTAGTGCTGTCCTTACTTCTAGGGTGGGCTCCTCCTCTTCTTTCACTGAAGGCTGTGTCTGGAGTTATACAGCTGCTATGGGGGCTTCTTCACTCAAAAGTTTCTGGAAGTATTATTTCCAACTGCCTCTGATGTCCTGTGGACTGGTGAACATCCCTTATGAAGAGTGTCTCATGCAGTATGCAGTAAGTCTATCTTCTTTATCTTTCTGTCTTTGCCTTGCAACCTGATACGTGTTCCTTTGTGCTCTCTACCAAGTCAGTTTCCAGAAGCTGGTAGACTGCCTCTGATGCCTTTTTCTTTGCTATCTTGTTAGCCAACCAGTATTCCTTTTTAGCCTGGTCCATCTTGTCTATCTCCCACTTTTTCCTGCACTCCTTTCTTGTGATGACTTCCTGGACTTTTACATTCTAACTTGCTCAGACACATATCTGTTCTATACTCCTCACACATGCTGTTTTGAGACACTGCCATTCTTCTCCAGCTCCATCTATTTTCTCTTTTTCCTGAGGTGCTATAGCCCTGATTAATTCCTTGAACTGTGCTTTCTATCCAAGTCAACGTCCAGGTCTTCAGCCTAGTGTCTGTTGACCTTAGAGTCCTCTCTGACCATAGCACACAGCTGATCATGGCAACCAGTGGTTTATTTATTTATTTATTTTACATTTGTTGACCGTGAGTGTCCGACTGAGCTAAATCCCTTTTTCAGCAGAGGCTCGGGGAGAAAAGCTCCATATTATATATACAATTTTCCAATATCAAGGAAATTTACAATGCATAAAGGGGATTTTAAGAGTATAAATAGAGAATAAAAAGATGTATATGCCTAAGAAGTTATGTAAAATACATGAGGGGCTTGTTATTTAGACTAGATGTTGTAAAGTACATGATCTATACCAATTTCTCATAAGGCGTTTGCAGAGAGAGGGAGAGAGGCAGGAAGGTAGTTTAGAGGTAGTTAGTAGAACAAGGACGGAGTTTGTTGAAAAGGATAGAGTATGATTAAGTGAGGGAAAAATAAGTGAAAGGTTAAAGATGGTTATTTTGTCTGAGATATATATTCAGGGGAGATGAGAACAGTGGCAAGGCCAGTGCCCTTTAAAGTACTCTTTGATGGCCGATTTAAATTGTTTAGGATGTGTGAGGGTTCTGATTTCAAGTGGGAGTTTATTCCATGCAATAGAAGGGTGGTAGCTATAAATGTTGCACCTGGATTTAGTCTTGGGTTTATAAATATGTAATAGATCTTGGGTAGAGCTCTGGAGATGTCTTGTGGGAGAATAGTGGGAAATGAGGGAGGATAGATCTGTACAGTAGGCTGGCTGAAATAGGATAGAGTTTGGATATAATTTGGAGCTGAGACAGGAGAAGCAGATGGGGTAGTTCAAACCAATTTAGGTATTTTAGGGAGAGACACTGATGGGATTTATAGGTTTGTTGAGCTGTGAATATAGCTATCTTGTTATAAGTAGACTCTAGTTTAGTAAGTAGGAAGGAGTTGAGATTTGTGAGTATTTGGCAATACGTTAAAGAATGTAGAGGGTAAGTATGGGTGAGAGTAACCCTGGTTTCAGTGGTAAGAAATATTTTATTTCTATGCAGGAGTCCTAGTTTTTGATGGGTTTTTCTGATACAATTATTTACGTGTAGGTCAAATTTTAATTGATCATTGATGGTAACGCCAATTCCAGTACAATAGGGGTATTATTTAGTGACATTATGGAGAAGGAAGATTTGATGTGGTTAATGATTTTGGGGAGAAAGAGTAACAGTTTTGTGTTTTTTTTTAGAGTTGAGGATGAGCTGGTTATTGGAGAGTCAAGTATTGACTGAGTTAAAGGATGACTGGGTAGCTGATAGGAATTCAGAGGGAGTGTTAGCAATGGTGATGACTGCAGAGTCATCAGCGTATTGCACTATAGAAGACTGTGGGCAAGAAGTATATAGTAGTTTGGTGAAGATATTAAAAAGTAATGGATCACTGTGGGGCACCCATTCTTACTGGAAGGGGAGAGGATAGTGAAGAGTGCCATCTCACTGATTGCAGTCTGTCAGTGAGATAGCTGGAGAACCATGCAACTGCATCAGAGGAGAAGTTGAAGTCAGACAGTTTGTCCAGCAGAAGAGAATGAGAGACAGTGTTGAAAGCCTTTGAGAGGTCCAGGAATAGACAAGAGATCAGTTTATGGTAATTTCTGGCTAGAGAAATTGTGTTGAGGAAGGATAGTAGAGCTGTGGTGGTGCTATGTTTAGGTTGGAAGCCATGTTGTATAAGAGTGAGCAGCTTTTTCTATATGAGATAATGCATAACTTGTTGATGTATACATTTCTCCAAGACTTTAGAGAGAGGGAAGAGGATAGCAATGGGTATGAAATTGGAGATTTCTGAGGAGTTACCTCATTTATGAATAGGTAGTGTGTAGAATTGTTTCCAGACTGATGGAACTTTAGATTCAGAGATGGAGCAATTGATTAGGAGAGATACAGGCAGAGCAAGAGAGTGAGCTGCAATCTGGAGAAAATATGAAGGGATGTTGTCAGCAGATACAAAGCATGGCTTTAGCTTAGAGAGTAGAGTTTTGATGTGGTTTAAGGGAGAAAGTGTTTGCAGAGTTAGTACTTCTGGAGAGTTAGGAGGGTTAGTGTTAGAGGAGTTGGGGTTGGGATTAAATAGCTTAGATATGGATTCTATAAAATAGGTGTTGAAGGTGATGGCTGTCACTTCAGGTGACCTTTCTGGGCATGGATTGGGTGGGGTAGGATTGCCGGGGTGTGGTATTTGGTTTATTGTGTTCCCACATTTTTTAAGGTTGTAGTTTTAATGCTGTTGGGAGGGTTGTAGTAGAATTCTTTTTTTGTCTTTATTGATGAGTTTTTTTGTCTGATTTCTAAGTTCTTTACACCTTTGCAGGTCAACAGGGGAGTTTAGATTGTACCCATGTTTTCCAAGCTCTATCTCTGGTTTTCATGAGGGTGCAAGTAGTTTTGGATAGCCATGGTGATACGTTAGCTTTTATGCATACTTTTCAGAGTGGGGCTAGTGAGATTAAGATGCTAATGAAAGTTGAGTTGAAGGGTTGGACTACTTCATCAAGTGGGAGCTAGGTGAGGAAGTTCCAGTTTACTTTAGAGAGGAGGGTTTTAAAGGTTTAATGGTTAACACTGGCAAGTTTATGACAGGTAATAAATCTGTGTGATTAGAGAGATGGGGAGTATATCTGAGCACTTTTATTGGCAAGTGATCACTCAGGGAGTCTGGAAGTGTTTCTGGATTATGGTATTTAGAGGGATTTGAAACAAGAATCCAGTCTATAAGGGTGCTAGGAGAGTGTGAGTTATTAGTATGGGCTGGTCGAGAGATTAGTTGTGTAAAGCCATATAGATTTATGTGATGTGGAGAGTTAGGATTACAGAGTGTTAGCCAGTTAATATTTACATCCCCAAGGAGGATGGTTTCATTAGGAATGTGGTGACACAGGTATGAGAGATTGTTTTCCAACAAGGAAATGTTATCCCCTGGTGGAATGTAAATGGCTACTACAGTGATGGTAGTATAGTCATTGAGCTTAAGGTTAGCTGCCAGTAATTCTGCTGGTGATAATAATGGGATTGGTTGCATAGGATGGGAGAGAGTGAGGTTATTGGAGTAAACAATGGCAAATCCACCTCCTTTTTTGTTTAGGCAATCTAGGCAAAGTATATTGTATCCAGGCGGAGAATATCTTTATCTGGGTTTTGGGGTTTTAGCCAAGTTTCAGTTAGGACAATAACACCTGGGGTGTAATTAGATATCCAAGCATGAAGTTGGCTTACTTTGCTAAGAATGCTTTGGGTATTGATAGAGTAAAAAGAGATTCTGTTTCTCTGGGGATGACTTTACAATCATTGATTCTACCCCAGTGCCCTTTGCTTACTAGTGAAAGTCTACCTGAGTTGTATGTTGGTCACTCTTATATGTGATTTTGTGACTGTTTCTCTTGCTGAATCATGTGTTGGCCATCATCAAGCCATTTGCCAGATGGAAGTGTAGAGTGACCTCTCTTTATTCCTGCTGCTGCATCCATGTGGTCCTAGGCAGTCCTCATATCCTGTTCTGTCTTTCATGATGTGAGCTTTCAGGTCATCCGTTATCAACATCAATTCCAGTTGTCCTACTTTATCTAGCAGATCCTGCAAACTGCTGTCTGAATGCACTCTTTGCCTCACTATCTCAATCCTGCTGTGGGCCATAAGCTGAGATTATGACCACTGTCCTACCCCTACATCAGAGTCTGACTGCCATGAGTCTGCCCCTAATTCTAACGGCATCCCTTACTGGCTTCTGAAGCCTCTTCCTCTTCCTCTCCAGAATTCCCACACCATTTCTAGTCTGTCCTCATCCAGCAGTTTCTGAATTGCTTCCATATAAAGAACCCCACGGGTGCAAGCACTTTCCCTTATCACATACTTCACCCCTTTAACAAAGGTCCCACGTATATCAAACATGTAGCAGCCCATTGGTTTTCATTCAGTCTTTATGCAACTGACTCCAGTTCTCTATCCAGTATTACTAAAAAATATTCTCCTGCCCAGGCCATGTTGTCCCATCTTCCTATGTTTCTTTTCCCCTTCCAATGTTAATTTCCTGTAACTGTTTCCCCTCGACCCATAATGTCATTTTATGTAGATACCTTTTTGCCACCTGAGTCTGCTATCTCCCTTAGTATCTTTCTTCTTTGAAAAACTCATTTTCATTTTTCTACAACTTATAATAAACAAAAGTATTTCATTTAAATTTCTGATGTTTTCCACGTGCTTTTTTTCTGTGCTATCCTCTACTTTTCTCAGGTGTCTATAACACTGTCTTTCTGACTGTGCAGGTGCTTTCGTTTCCACACTTAATGCAAGTCTCTCACCCATTATTTATAGCTTTGAGAAGTTCATATATAATAAGAAATGTATAGACAGGGAGAAGTAGTGCTGATGGGCAAATGTTAACTGGGCTGCCTTAGCTGAAGCTAATTCTCAGAGCCAGAAAATTGCTGATACCCAGCAAAAGACAAACCACAGACAGCTGGTACTAGAATTTTCTCAAGATATAGCAGTTTTTGACTTTGAGTTATCAATGGAAGAGGGAGATTTGATTCACAGGCCTGGAAGTGAGCATATAATTGGAAATAACCTTTTAACCTTCTGGAGACGGATCCCCTGTACACTAGTGGCAGGAGTGTGCAGTTAGAACTTGTCTGATAAAAAAATGGACGCTTAGCTATGGTTAAAATATTCCCGGCGCCATAAAGTCTGCTCTTCAAATTTTCCCTTAGAACTTGCCATTTTTTTAGTTTTAGCACTCAAATCTGTTTCTTTGAGTTCAGCACTTGTTCAGAACTCATTGTAAGCACTAAATAAGCTACAAATTACTACAGCACTCAACTTTCTTCACTTGTCTAGAGGAAAACAGTTTTAGTACTTAATAGATAAGCACCTATCCAGGCATGTCTATGGGTCAGCACCCGGTGTTTTTTCCTGTCTACCTGATAAATCTGGGCATCTTGGGGCAATGCAGCAATTGCCTCATGTACACAGACAACCCTCTCCTCCTACCACCCAACACTACAACCTGTGAGAGATGCACTTATATAGCCAAACTGGAAGCAAAGCTCTTGTCACCCAAGACTGGACTAGACAGTCAAGAGGAGAGGGTAAACACTTGCACCACACCACTCTCATCACATAGTCCCTCAACCTACACCACCAAAACACACACATAGAAACCAAAAACACACACCTACATTTACAGAGGCCCTCAATAAAAATCTGCCCAAGCAACAGAGACCTCCAAAGCATAAACGCAAGCAACCTCCACCCCCCAACACAACCCAAATGATAAATAGCCCACAAACTCAGTGTGCCACCCTACCACAGCCCATAAGGCATAACAACGTACCCAACACTCTAGTCATAGGTGACTCTATAGTCAGGCACACTGATGTTCCACTCACCAGGCTAAACAAGGAGAAAGTTACTGTCAACTGCCTGTTGGGTGCCAGCATCAGCCACATAACACATGCACTCCACAACAAATACAAATATGACTGTCATTTTCCATGTTGGTGTGAATGACCTGAGATGTACCTACCTGGACTACATGAAAAGAGACGTGGAAGAGCTCTCCAATCTTGTAGCCCAGGCAGTTATGGCCCTAGCCCTGAGTATCATTCTGCCATCACCCAGAATGATACCACAGTACAAAGACAAAATGACTGACTTCAACAATTAGCAAAGCTTCTGGTGTCATTCCAAGAGGATCTGTCTGCCTCGGATGACATGATCGACAGACCACGATGCTTTGCTAGAGATGGCATGCACCTGTCGCCCTTGTGGTTCCGGATACTGGCTAAGGCTCTTGCCACCCCTCTAGAGCCTTTTTTAGGCAAAGTTCAAATGACAAATTCACCACCGTAACAGGTACAAGCAAGCAAAATCTGAAGGTAATGCTACTCAATGCTAGAAGTCTAAACATCAAAATGCACTCATTTGAGGCACTCCTTAAAATGGAGAACATCGACATCTGTGCAGTGACAGAGACCTGGTTCAAGGCTCCTGAGAGCACCCCTGCATTACCAGGCTATAATTCATACCACACCTTTCAGCCACCTAACCTGGACCGAAACACTAAAGGCGGAGGCGTGTCCATATTCATTAAGGATATCTACACCTCCAGGCTAGTTGCTCAGCATAATGCACCCGAGGTTATCCAAGTGCAACTAACTCTGGGCAATACTGCAATCCAAATTGTAGCTTGCTACAGATTCCCCACCATGCCCCAGGATTCCCATTCTTCATTTTTTGATACACTGGAAAATATTAGGGTACAACCTAACACCCTAATAATGGGCGAGTTCAACTACCCCACCATTAACTGGGAAAACTCCTCATGTACCAACTCTTTTTCTCAACGTTTTCTGGAATTCATAAATTCCAACACCTTGGATCAACTTATCCACACCCCCAACAGGGGCAGCAATATCCTAGACCTGGTCATTACCAACATGGGCGACCGGTGTTCCACACCAGAGGTCAGTTCCTTGTTGGTCAGATCCGACCACAAGCTAATCACCCTAGACATCCACATCCCACCCCCACCCCCTCATTAGGGAAACCACCCTAAAAAAATTCTCCAAAGCCAACTTCATGCTTCTTAAGACAGAAGTGGCAAACTTCATGACACCCCTGTAAATGGACAATAGAGGTACGACTGCTGAATCATACACAAATGCACTTTAGAAGCACTTACACAAGTGTATGGATCGTGCTATCCCTAACAGAACCAAGATGCTATCCTCCAAAAAAAGGAAGCCAATCTGGTGGTCCCCTGCCATAAAAAAACTCTACAACAAAAGAAAGAAACTGCTGGAAAAAAAGAGTAAAATCCCATGATTGGAGGAACTCCCTGGGCAGCCTCAGTACGAAGCTGAGATCCCTCATAAAATCCTCCAACGCTAGTTACAAAAACAAAATCACCACTGTTTCTAAAGACAACCACAACGCATTCTATAGCTATGTCAAAAATCTCAATGGCAACACTCAGATCTGCTCTGAGTTACAGCACAATGGCACTAAATATACAGAACAAACAGATATTGCCAACATCCTGGCAGATAGGTTCAGTGCTAACTTTACCCTCCTCTCACCCCCTAAAAGGCCCATCTCTATACTGGAAGAATGCAAAGTTCCTGTAATTATAACTGCACACGTAAAAACCACACTCTCCAAAGCCAAGAACAGAGCATCCATGGGACCTGACAACATCCCAGGCTGTGTTCTACATGAACTACAGAACAAACTTTCACCCCACCTAAGTACCATGTTCATTCATAGCCTCACCTCAGGCTTTGTGCCCACTGAATGGCACACAGTGATGGTTATCCCACTCCACAAAGGGGGATCCACCACAGACCCCGGGAACTACCGCCCCATTAGCCTGATAAGCCTGGTCTGCAAGGCCTTGGAACGTATCATTATGGAACTTATAAACAAAGACACCGGTAATCTCCAAACTCTGGACCCCACCCAGTTCGGGTTTGTAAAAGGCAGATCATGTCTCCTAAACCTGATATACTTCTTTGAAGCAGTCACCAAAGCCATAGATGAGGATAAGGTGGTTCACAAAGCCTATCTAGATCTTGCCAAGGCTTTCAACACCATCAACCACTCTGGAATTATAGATAAACTCAGTAAATTAGGTATAAATCCCTATGTCACAAGATGGGTTGACTGAACCCACACCGTGAAAGTAGTAGACTCCAAATCTGACTTCAGACCAGTGACAAGTGGAGAACCACAGGGTTCAGTCCTGGGTCCTCTCCTGTTTGGTATCTACTTCTCTGACGTACAGGCTAAAACAGAAGGTCTTTGACTAATGAAGTTCGCAGATGACTGCAAACTAGGAGCCATAATTGAAACTCCTAACGATGTGGACATCCTACAAAAGGACCTCACTGAGACAGATGCCTGGTGTCAAAGCCATGGCCTGCAAGCTCAATGCCAAAAAGTGCATTGTCATCCCTTTTGCAAAAACTCTGTACCCATGGACTACCACATGGGCAGTAGTCTACTTAACACCGAAAGTGTGATAAGAGACCTTGGGACTCAGGTGGACAGTAGTTTTTCCTTTGATAATCACATTGCCACAGTAGTCAGGAAATCCTTCTACATGGCACACCTCATCACAAAAGGTTTCTCATCCAGGAAAAAGAGGTAATTTTTCCCCTCTACATATCACTCATTAGACCTATTATAGAGTACAATGCCCCTTTTGGTATGTACCTCACAAGACATCTACAACAACTGGAAAGACTGCAATACTCAGATCTGCTCTGGGTTACAGCACAATGGCACTAAATATACAGAACAAACAGATATTGCCAACATCCTGGCAGATAGGTTCAGTGCTAACTTTACCCAACTCTCACCCCCATAAAGGGCCCATCTTTATACTGGAAGAATGCAAAGCTCCTGTAATTACGACTGCACACTTAAAAACCACACTCTCCAAAGCCAAGAACACAGCATCCATGGGACCTGACAACATCCCAGGCTGTGTTCTACATGATCTACAGAACGAACTTTCACTCCACCTAAGTACCATGTTCATTCATAGCCTCACCTCAGGCTTTGTGCCCACTGAATGCTGCACAGTGACGGTTATCCCACTCCACAAAGGGGGATCCACCACGGACCCGGGGAACTACTGGCCCGTTAGTCTGACAAGCCTGGTCTGCAAGGCCATCTACAACAACTGGAAAGGCCGCAGAAATACCTCACAAAGAGGATTACCGGCCTCAAACAGATGCCCTATGCAGACGGTCTCAAACAACTCCAGCTTTATTCCATAGCATATCACCTACTCCGAGGCGATCTCTGCCTAACATGCAAAGCTATGTCAAACCCAGAGCTGCTGTACATGCTCCACTTAAAGAAATCCCAATCCCTCTGAGCTACACGCTCTAGGGACCTAAACCTTGTCACCACAATAAACAGAACATGCTGGAGGGATAGATTCCTGTCCTAGAGACTTCCCATACTCTGGAACAAACTACCTATCTATATCAAACAAAGTTCCTCATTAGCACTCTTCAAGAAAAATCTTGATGATTGGATGGGAAATAGGAAATTCACCCTGGGGGTCATGTTTGTGGCTCTGCTTGACAGGGGCACAGGAAAATAATTTTCTTGGGTGGCGAAAGCCAGGGTACCTTTTTGGCTAGGCTTATATATGCCCTAGGGCCAATAGCCTAGTACCTACCTATAAACCTATGAACCTTAAAAACAGTACAGTTTATAGCTTACTTCACTACAGAGTCATATTAAATATAGGTTAAGGATCTGGATTTCTTGAACTTAGACTTTAGCAAAATGGGACTTGTAGATTAATAGGTGTATATTAGCCTAATAGCTGTTCAACCCAAATATGTTCCACAAGTTCCATGTTTTAGACATTTACTTAGGGGGTAATTGTTGGCTGTGATATGATTTACTGATTGCCTCTTTCCACAAGAGACATAGGTGCCAGTCCAGGGGTGAAGTTTTGATTTCCCATCCAATGGTCCAAGTTACTGTTAACTAGGGTTTGGGAGGGACTTTGTTTCACAAGGATGGGGAGCCTATTCAAGAGAATGTGAATTCTCTGAGATGCATATCTGTCTCTCTAACATATCCTAAAGGACTTTAAATCTAGTAGTTCTGATGATGTCTGGTTTGCAGATGTGCAAAAGATTCATTAGAGTGGTGTCCAGGGGTGCCTTGTATGCCAGGCATAGATCATCTCTCAACAGTCCTTAGGAGACTGAGTATAGTGATAGGACTTTGAAGCAAGCTGCATAGGGCATTGTCTTTTTGTAAGGAACCCTTGCAGATGTTCCAATTGCTGCACATGTCTGGGCATTATACTCAATGATGCATTATACTCAATGATGGGTCTGATGACGCCCAAGTATTGTAGTAAGATGACTTCCCTGGACCTATATGCCATGCCCTTACTTATAAGTTGAGCACTATAGAAGGATTTCATTACTACCTTGGACACATGTTGGTCACAGACCTGGTTACTGTCTACATGTATTCCCAGATCCTTGGGCTGGCCGACTTCCCAAAAGGTATTATAATTAATTTCTTATAACTGAATTTTAAGCCATGACTTTGGCACCAGTCATTTGTCTGTGTTAGACCATCTTATAAGATGTTTGCATCTTCGGTGGATTCTGTGACTTCTCCCAGTTTGCAATTATCTGCAAACTTTGTCAGCCAGCGGCCTTTGACATTGGCCTTGAATTCTGAGAAGTAGATGCCAAAGAGGAGTGGGTGCATCACGTATCCCTTAGGGACTTCACTGGTGACAAGCCTCTTTGTGGAAATGGTCTCACCAGTCCTAACTTCCTGGGTCCTATCTGTGAGCCAGCTGACTATCCACCACATTATATAGGGGTATATGCTTATTAACAATGCCTGAGTGAGGTATTGTATCAAATGCCTTACCTAAGTCAAGGTAGGCAGTGTGCACTCTTTTACTGTCATCCATTGCCCTGTTGACCTACTCAAAGAAGTCTAGGAAGTTCAGTATGCATGGCCTTCCTTTGACAAAGCCAAACTGAGATGAATCCAGTGTCTGTAGGTCTCCTATGTATTTGGTGATCATTTCAGTGATAATTCTTCCTATGGCTTTACTTATAAAACAAGTCAAAGTAATGGGTCTGTAGTTTCTGGGATCTGTGATGATCCACCCTTATGAAGAGGATGACCATTGAAGTCCTCCTTTCCTCTGGCAAAAAGCCTGTTTTGAGATTATAGTTAAATAGTAACTCTAGTTGCTCTGATAGGTCATATTTCAGGAAGCATCCCAGGATATTATCAGGGCCCATTGAGTCTGTGCCTTTGGCCTTACTAAACACAGCCATCAGAAAAGCTGTAATGTACATAAACAACAACAGCATTTATGAACAATGTGGAACGATAAAAATTCCATCACTGAAGCAAAGTAGATATGCAAATGAAAACAAAATTAAAGAAGCAGATCTCAAATAAAGTTAAGTTTCAACAAAGTTTTGGAAAAAAATAAATTACATTTAAGAAAAATACAGCAGAACATGAGAAGGAAGATAAATACCAGCAATGTTCAAAGACGAAAGCACAGTAAAAACTGTGAGAAAAGGTAAGGCACAAACTGAAGGAAAGATAGCCATTTCAAGGCAAAAATGAATAACACATTTTATACATATACAGTATAAGGAAGAAATGAAAGACAAAAGCAGCAGATAATACCTCAAGTGAAACAGTTTCCAGCACAAAGCGTCTTGCTGTCTTAATTGATGATAACTTAAAATATGGTCAACAGATGACTCAAGTCATCAAGAAAACTCACCGAAGGTTGGGCTTCCTGTAGAAAAATAACCCTTTCTCACTGACTACTCTATTTATTTATATTTGTTGACCGGGAGTGTCCGACTGGACGTAGGTCCATTTTCAGCGGAGGCCCGGGGAGAAAAGCTCAACAGTTAAAATAAACAGACAGTAGTTACATTGGATTACATAGCGATTAACAATTTACATAGCAATTGCTTACAACATATTTACAGATGAAGAGCATAGTACATCAGTAGACAATGAGAATCTTTATCTGTGAAGTACATAACAGACATTAACAAATATTACAATAAGAAGTTCCTGCTGTATAATAAGTACTAGGCTTATGAGCATCTGAGCTTGCTACGAATTCATAAGAAACATCTTACCTTCTCCCTTCACTTCTCTGTCCAGCGTCCATCCTGACTAACCCTCATTCCACCTAGAGGTTTGCTTCAATAAAATAGTTAATTTTGCATCCAGCTTACAAAAACATTTACGCCACTGCCTCACACTGAAGTACCTATACTGGCTCAAACTACCTAATTATCTTACATACTCCCAACTACTTAGTGTCCACAAAATAATACAAAAAAAATGACACCTGGCCATCCCTACAAAACATCTTCAAACATTACTTCCCTCCTAGGAATCTCTGCTCACAGAACAAACATCCCCTGACCAGGACGCATTAACTACTTAAACATGTTTATCAAAGGACAGAACCAGAGGTATGTTTATTTCAAACATTTATAGAAAACCAACTTGCTCTAATACACCGTCACATTATACTAGTTGTTATCCTAACCACCAGAAAAAAATCACTGATAAAAGGACAATGTGTCCATTTGCTAGGATGGTTTCTGAAGAAACAGAATTTCATGCACAATGTGAGATTTTGAAAGTTATGTTTTTACAAAGGGGCTATCCAAATGTTCTCCTTGACAATGTCTTTAATGAAGTTGTGCATAAGAGACAAGTCAGTTACTTTACTCCCCTCTTAGGTTTCAGGGGAAATATTACATCCCTGTTCAGGGCTCCATGGATGGTAACTTCAATAGGGCTCTAGTTTTGACCTTTAACAAAGATTTCTATGACATCAAGGCCTTCATTAAGAAAAATTGGTGTATTTTTACTACCAACCATGACTATATCAAAGTGGTAGGGGAAGCACCAAAAATGGTATACCAAAAGGACACCTGCATAAAAAATATGGTGGAAAAAGATAGGGTTATTGCGTTTGGAGGTAGAATGTTTAAGTGTGAGACTTGTACACAATGTCAATATATTTTAGAAACAGAAACACTGACATACAATTATGGGCCCATTAAATTGAAGACAAAATACAGTTGTAATTCAAAAGGTGTAGTATATGTGGCAATATGTCAACAATGTCCAGCATTCTACATAGGTAAAACTATTGGGCATTTTCGGACAAGAATATATTAGCACCAGTATAGTATCAAAAAGCAAGATCGTAACAATGCCTTAGCTAGACATCTGACACTATACAATCAGCACTCATTTAAATTTCCAGTTATTGATCATGCTGACTTCGGTGAGAGGGGTGGCTCTTTGAATGAATTTTCAGAGGTAAAAGAGTTACAATGGCAGCTTAGATTAAATGCTGGGGTGCCTCCAGGACTTAATGACCAATGTACTATTCATAGCATTTAAAGTTAAAAGCCTGTTCTGAATGGTAAAGGTATAGCATTTCTTTTTTATTAATATTTTTTATTAATCTTTCATACATAAAGGTGGCAATGCATTACTCTTTGTGTTTAATTTTTACTGGAGATTCAATTTTAATGTATATTAGGGTATGTTTATTTGCGGATAGAAATGTTAAAAGGTTATTTCACTTTTGTTTTTCATTCTTAATTATAAGTCATTAAGTGTTAATTAGACATCCAATCAGGATGTATTGTGTGTATATATTAAGTGGTTGTTAGTGTATTTCTTTATTCTGATGAAGTCTTGTGGACTCTGAGACGAAAGCGCTAAATAAATTTCACTTGTGAGGTCCTCAGCTCTTGTGGCGTCCTTTGCTGGTGTTGACCAGGACCAAGTCTTATAACGGTGCAAGCAAATTACTTTACCGAACCCATGCTGTTAAGCACTGGAACGCCATCCCACCCATCTTAAAACAAGACAACATTAACAAACATTTCAAATACAACCTAAAACAATGCCTAATATACTCATTGCTATGTTCATGCTAAAATGCTGACTAAACCCACCTTTATTTCTGTTTCTCTTCCACTGGCAATCTATCAATCACCCTGACTTTTTTACCTTTCTTATCCCTGTCTCCTTCTCTTTCATCCCCATTATTGCTTCTCCAACTAACCTCTTTCCTTAATTCTCTCCTACTAATACCCCTCCTTACCCACCTCATCATCTTATCAGTCTACTGTTATTCCACCTCTGCAGTATCATAACTTTTTCGTTTTATGCTTCTGTTGATTATATATATATATTGCTTATATCATTCCTCCTCATCTATGTTCTGTTCCTGCTCTAGTGACATCCTATGCCATTAATGTCAATGTACATGTACTGACCCTATCGGCATTATCATTGCTCTTGTATCTCCAGCCATTACATGTTACCATGTCTTTGATTTATATTAAATAATATAACTTGGTATATGATAAATGTCTTTACTATTTGTCTTAATAATATCTGCAAAGTAATGCTTTAAAAGATTAATTTTTATTTTTGTTTATTGCAAATATGTATATTATGTGTCGCTTTTCTCTCCTGGCCTCCACTGAAAATTGGACTTGTGTCCAGTCGGACTTTGCCAGCAAACAAAAGACAAGAAAGAAAAAAAGAAAGAAAGAAAGAAAGAAAGAAAGAAAGAAAGAAGGAATACTGAAAACTTAGCCAAAGAGAATGGATGTGTGGGAAAAAGGATATTAAAAAGCAGCACTACTAATTAAACATTTCTCATAATTTACAGCAAAAGATAGTGGAAAGGTTAAGATAACAGTAGAAATATAGGCAAAGGCATCTAGATATGAAAAATTTCACAATTCAAAAAATAAGAAAACAAAAGGTGAAAGCAGAAAAGAGGATTAGTAATTGAGAAGATAAAAGAAATAGAAATTGTAGTTGTCAAGTACCTCCACAGTGAAGGATTTAGTGTAGAAAGTCCAACTCTGGTAATGTTACAGCATGATGGAACAATGAGTCTGCAACTTAAGGAGAAACAGGTAGAATGGGAAGCTACTGATCACTTAACACATGAAGATACTCTGTAGCCTTCAGTAGGAAACCAGTACAAAAGTTCAGTTGGAGTTGCATAGCAAATGAAGGAGCAGGAAACTGTAGCAACTCTGACACAGTCAATGTTGTGAAGTGATAGGTTAGTGGGTTCCCATATGAAAGAGCAATGGATGACACAGGATGCAACAAAGAGAATATGTCATTGGAAGATGTTCTGGAACTTTCTGTAGAATCCCCACAGGAAATGGGGATCAAAGGATGTGCCCTCACTTCAGAGGAAAATGATCTAATGCAAGAGTTGCTTGACTTAATAAAGATGGATCGACATATAAAGACTGATGAAAGAAACAGATTGCAGAAAGTCAATAAGACACAAAATGTTACAAATCTGATAAAAGAAATGAACACAGTACTTAAGACTATTAACAGAAATTCATGTGATATAACAGAAGTAAATAGGATATATTACTGTGCAGCTAAATTAATAACAGATGATTCTTACCACAAAAATACAGGGCAATAAGGGAAAGGAAGGGAAGAAATCAAATGCTATCATGGAAGTATCGAATAGAGAAATCTATAAAGTAAATAAGACAATAAATATCACTGTTAGAGGAGTATAGAAGAGGGAGCAGATCAACAAAAATACTTAGAAAGATAGATGTGATAAAAACGGGTCTATATTATAATCTCGAAGTTACGAAACATCGAATACAATATGGTCAACACCATATTATCGAAGTTCCGTAACTTCGAAAATAAAAAAAAAAATTAAAACTTCAAATGCTTATCCTAACGAGTTTAAGCAGGAGGGCAAGACCCCTGCACCCCCCCCCCGCTACTTAAATATACCAACTCCAAGATCGCACTTTAATGTAGCATGGTGCGGAAAGGGAAGATTTCCCTTTCCTGCACTGTAACGTGATCTCGGAGTTGGTATATTTAAGTAGCGGGGGGGGTTGGGGGTGCAGGGGAGCTTGCCTCCCCTGCCTACACCCGTTAGTTTTTTTTTTTGTTTTTAATTTTTTTTATTAAATTTCGATTGTTTAATGGTTCGATGCATAAAGTTCGATGTTTATGCATTCGACCCATTAAACAGTCGAGATTATAATATAGACCCGATAAAAACAATGCGCAGTATTAGAACAGACCATGGTCTATTGTACAATTTTGCAAATAATAAACTAAAAATATCAGCATAGACAGAAACACTTAGAAGATATGCCGATGAGCATAATGGAAAAGTGTGAAATAATCAATTTATTGATGACACAAAACACTTTTATTGAGAATTGGGAAACAAAGCAAAAGGAATAGAAACACCACTAAAAAAAAGAAGAAATAGACCCATTTTGAAGAAATATCTACAAAGACTCTCTGGAACATAACAAGGATGCTGAATAGATAGAAGAAGTGAAAGAAACAGTAAAAAGTTCAAATGTACAGGATATGAAATAAGATGAAGTACTGGCCAGAGAAATTAAAACAAAATTAAGAAAATCTCCAAAATGGAAACCCCAGACCCAGATTCAATACCTCTCTCAGGGCTAAATCTTCATGTAAAGAGCTTAATACTTTTAGCCAGAAGTTAGGAAATTCTTAAGAGTGAACCTGAAAGCTATCCTAAAAACTATAGACCAATAACTTGCCATCCTGTGATGTATAAACTATAGAGTGGAACTGAGGCCAATTGGGAAGAAAACTCAGTCATGGCAATAGAACAAAAAGGTAACAAAAGAAAGTCGCATGGAAAAAAGGATCATTTGTTGTTAAATAAAGTCATAATGGAAAGCTGTAAAATGGGGAAGAATCCAAATATGGCACAGATAGATTACAAAAAAGCATATGCATTCATGTATAAAGGAATGCTTACAGATGTATAAAATATGGGTATATATTATATATTCGAAGTTTCAAAACTTCGAGTCCCATATGGTCGACAACATATGATCGAAGTATGAAACTTCGAGCAGGGGGGTAAGCCCCCCTGCACCCCCCACACACCCCCTACTTAAATATACCAACTCCGAGATCGCACCTCAGTGCAGAAAAGGGAAATTCTACCATTCTGAACCGTACAGCACCGTTACATTTAACCTTCGAACTATTCAAAGTTCGATCATATGGTGTCGACCATATGACATTCAAACTTTGAAAAGTTCGTTCATGTAATAGGAACCCTTAAAATACACCCTACATTACACTGTTACCATGAAACAGTGGCAGACCACTTTGCAGTTAAGCCATGATAAGGGACAATTTATTATTACAAGAATATAAATTCAAAGGAGGATGTTCCAGGGTGACTCTTTGTCACTGCTACTTTTTTGTCTTGACCATAACCCACTTAGCTGTCTACTTAACAGATCAGGTTGTGGTTACAATTTGGCTCCCAGAAAACAGCAATGTGCAAAGTTCTCTCTCTTTTTGTGGATGATTTAAAACTATATAGTTTATCAGATGAGGAGCTGAAACCACAACTGGAAGTGGTGAAAACTTATTCAGATTATATAAGACTGTCATGTGGTCTTGATAAATGTGCAAAAGCAACATTTGAAGCAGGAAAGCTGCAGCACAAAGATAATATCAGTCTGGGAGAGGAATGTGATATAAATGAACTTGAAAAGGAAGGGGTGCATAAATATTTAGGAATTGATGAAGCATCAACTATCAAGTATAAACAGATGCCAACAAAACTTAGTAAGGAATATTTTAGAAGACTAAAATTAATACTGAAAACAGCCCTGACATCTAGGAACAAAGTCCAAGCTATAAACCAATCTGACTCTTCCAGTTCTGACTTTCAGTTTTGGAGTGATTGACTGGCTCCAAAAGGTATTGGATCAGGTTGACAAGAAAACAAGAAAAATGTTTTACACTTATCAAATGATATATATAAAAAATCAGTGTATACCAAGATTATATATTCTCGTTCTGAAGGAGGTATAGGCCTCCTCGAAACTGATTGTTTACATATATCTGCAATCATAGGACTGCATACATATCTGCTGACCTCACCAGATCCAAATATAGTGAAAGTTTTAAAACATGAAGAGAACAAGTCTTGCATGACTCCCCTGCTTAGTTTAGCAGAGGCATATTGGTGTCAAATGGGAATTAAAACTGAATCAGAAGTAGACAAGAATCAGTCAGTATCTGAATGTGCCAAAAAACAAAAGAAAGAATATAATTATGAGAAGGATCAGATGAAGTAAATAGTGTGGGAAGAAACAGCCAGGGAATTGTTATGGCTAGGCTTGTATAGGCCCTAGGGCTGATAGCCTAGTACCAACCCATGAACCTATGAACCTATGAGAAAGCAAGACATGTGAAAAAGGCATAAATATGGTTGCAAGTACAGAAAACTCCTGGAACAACCTTAAGTCGATCAGGATCTGACACAGGAATGGTGAAGTTAAACCTAAAGAGAAAAGGTTAGTATTGGTGGCCCAGGATAGTGGACTATGTACTCGTTGGTTTACAAAGTTCATTGAACATGTGGAAGAGAAACAGAGCTAGAAGCAGTCACACATCTTGTTGCTGGTGTGGTAAACTAATGGCAGAGGGTCTGTATACTGAAAGGCATAATAATGTTCAAGAGTGTTGCACTGAGGATTATGTAAACATTACAATATTGAATTAGCTGAGAAACATTGGAAACTTAAGCCACAAAGCATTATAGAGAATGATAAAGTTTATATCAGATGGGATAACGCATTACCAACAGTTCAAAAAATAGATGCGAGAAAGCCAGATATAGTAGTCCATGAAAAGAAGACAAAAGTAACACTGATAATGGAAATTGCTGCACCCAGTGCAGTCTTACATACAGAGACACACAAAGTTATAAAATACCAGAATTTGCAGGCGGAAATGAGGGCATTGTGGAAGAAAGATACCTAGACAGTTTCAGTAGTAGTAGGAGCAATGGGTCTCATAAAAAATAATTTATAGTTGAATTTAGATATGCTACCCATACATACAACCCCATACGAATTGCAGGAGTCATTTCTGAGCACATTGCGGGTGCTGTGAAGAGCACTTTTAGCTAACATCAAAGATTTAACCAAAAATAACACTGAAATAGGTACTTAAACACCAATGACTCCAAAACCAAACAAAATAAGTACCACAGATGAAGGAAAATATTTGGCTCAATGATAGAATTCCAAAGCTGGTTTAATAGTCAATTCAAACACATAAACGCAATTCCACACACTGCGTTTTCATCTAAGTTGCTAAGACTTCATCAGATGCAAACAATGCATGAACCATCTCATTATATAATCCATTAGCTTAATTATTCAAGTAATCCACCGATGAAAATACAGTCCATTGTCTCAATAAAGCATGTCATTGATCTATATTGGAGTAACACCTGTTGGTTTTGCTTTGATCAAAAGTCTAAAAAGCGAGAGGCATAATCCCACCATTACTCAGACAGCGGCTTTGCTGAAGTGTCTTAATGCACCAGATGCGCATTAGCAATATTTAAACAATACTAATTTCATGAACTTTATTCATACTTTGACTTTGGCATGGGGACCATTTCAGTCATGCTATTAGAAACCCAAAACACTTGGAGAAATTAAACCAATAGAAAAATGGAGGTTTTCATATACTGTTTACAGAAGTGACAAAGAACATAGGGCTGTTCTCTATTCTTTCACAGAGAAAATGTTGATGAAGAAACTTCACAAGTTAATAGACTAAGCACTACATCTTAATGGGATTAATCTTAATTCTTAGTGAACTTGGAGATAAATAACCTCTAAACTTTGCAACAATCCATGGGAAAATGGTAAAGCTCCTGAAAATACAAGAGGGCAGGTGTTGTTCCCTTTCTCAAGAGTAGAAGTAAGAGATTGTCTGAAGTCTAGGAAAGCTTGAAATTCTTTTTCTAGATCAGTTTAGATTAAATGTTATTAATGCCCTTATCATCTTAGTGGAACACGGAATGAGTTATATTAAAATACGTACAATGAAAAAACAATCAATCTGCAGTGGACTGTCCATGACACCCACCATCAGACATGTCTCACCACCCACCTGACAGCTAACTTTCCTACCTCCTTGACTATTGTCACCAGTAGGGAATGGACTTGTGGGTGGCCGAGTCAGAAATCAACTTATGAGGTTATGAGGACATCATGGCAAATCTGTATGGTACCATCACTGACAGCTGGGAAGATTTTTTTCCTATGCCCTTCTCCCCTCTTGCTTTGGCAGAGTATGGTGCACTCCCTTAATATGCAGAGTGCCTCTGTGAGACTCTTGCTTGGAGGTAAGCACCTAGCTGGTCACCAGGAACCATTCATATGGTAAGACTTTAAAGTCCTCTCTCATTCCAGTGATAGTTGAGATGACATTAAGCACTCATTCTAATATCCAGGCCTGATAGCCAAATTTAGCTTGTAGAGGTTGCAGTTAGGGGGTCTTTACATATGTGCCATAGGCTGGTGCTGTGCCTCTTCAGGTTTGTTTGCCAAAGTATTCTCAGGCAGAATGGTTATATTTTCCGAGAATGATATTAGCAATTCATTTTATTCAATTTATAAATTATAGGTATTTTCTTTTTTAAAGTTATCTGTAATTCCAACAAACAGACATAACCTGTTTTCACTCCAAAAATTAGCAATGATACATTATATAAGTGTTAACAAACCATACTATGCTGTTCACAGTGAATCTCAGGTGTTGTTTATGAATCCATGTATTTCTCAGACCTCTGTATGGGCTTTGCATGCCACCCCATGGTCACACCCAAATAACCTTTATACCTGAGTGCTGGAGAACAGAGGTATAATCACCATTTCCTCAGGATCGCAGAAACTGCAGTGTGAAAATATTGGAACACAACCAAAAAAATGGTTGGAGTATGATTCTGTCAATGTACAGTGGACTGTGTTCCTCAAGATATGTGCTAAACAGAGACAGATGGAAGGTTATTAGTGTAAATAACAAAGTTTAGACTGAATGTTGGCATGTCACACAGATATATGTGGTTGTACAGGTTAGTGGTATCTGAGCAAATGTGAGATTAGGTGCATAGGTTCATAGGAGGCTATCTGCTCTTGTAGGGCATTTTAAGCCTAGCCATATTTCCCATTCCAAAGGGAAGAATCAAACCCTGGGCCATGGATGTATTAGGTGCCCACCTTAACCATTATGCCAAGATGGTTTCATTAGGATATACTATGTGGATTGGTAGGTGTGGCCAGGCCAATAGTTACAAGTGTATTGGGGCAAAAATAAGTATGTACAATAGCCTTATTGGGCCAAGAGTTGAAGATGTTAAAAAAATCATAGTATCACACCTGAGACACAGCAGTGTACCACTTATTGCATGTGCACTATGATTAGGTAGCACAGTATAGGGACACCATGTTTTTTTCCACATGTATAAAACTAGGGATTGTGGCATGGTATCCTAGTTTGCTTTGTTCTACATGCAGTGCTGTACTATCAACATTGTTATTGTGCTGCTCCAATACACAATGAAATATGCATCTGCGTATCATGTTGATGAACGGCATATATTGTGTAGTGCCCCGGACACTGCATGATGTGCAGTGCCCTAAGTACTGTGCTTGTGAAAAACATGTGCATTGTATTTTAGATTGAGTATAACATGTGCTGTCTTAACTCTATCACAGTGCCATTTTAACACTTCTCATTTGGTTGTTGTTGTTGTGCCTTTTGGCTTTTCCCGGTGAGGGGTTGCCACAGTGGAACTCCGGTCCGCTAATGATTGGCAGTAGATTTTTACGTGCCGAGTTGCCAGTCCTGACGCACAACCTTCAATGAAGCTACGCCCATTCATGCATGTCTCCACACAGAAGACGCTCTAGCTGAGAATCGAACAGGACAACATCTTACTGTGAGGCGACAAAGCTACCGCAGCACACTTCTCATTTGGTAAGATGGGAATTTAATATCTATTACAAATGAGTGCATTTAGTAAACAGAATACATACAATAGAGCCTTGGGACTGTGGTTGTTTATGGAAAATAACCTAATGATATAATGAATTGCATTCATACTTATGCTTGCCATTCATGATGAAATCATGTAATGTTGGATGGTTGTATCTGAGTAGGGTATGCATTCAATTAGTCCCAGCCTCCACTGCAGTTCTCTTTAATTGGTTCAGAGGTTCATTGGTAAGTAGTAGGCTAGGCACCCTTGTGGGCCATTTTAAGCTAAGCCAATTTCCCTTTATATGATCAAAATAACCTATCTCATTTGATTATAGATTGGCTTTACCCATCCCATGGTCTATAATTATATATTACCCCTAATGTGAATAACTGTGATCATACCATAAATACATTGAGGGGGGACCCATGCATAAAATAAAACATTTAAGAGCTGCTTCTGTCCATTAGTAGCACATGGGGCAGTCCTGGGGTAAATTGTCTGTTTCCCATCCATAGATCTAAGTTGCACTTGAATATGGACAGGGATGAACTTTGTTTTATGTGGATGTTTCAAAGCAGCAGTATCCTCTGGGATTCTGTCTGATTTTTGTCAGTTTAAATTTATTCATCTGTTCATGGAAGTTCTAAAAATGATAATGCAAGTGAGTGCCATTTCAGTTGCATCATGTTTTTTTCTGGCATGGACATCCAAGGACATGCCACTCCTCAAACCACTTCATTGGATCGCATGCCACATGTCACATCTGGCACTGTGTGCTGGTGCCTGGAATCTTGGTTATGACACTTAGTAATAGTGAGTGGTACAGACTCTAATGGGGTGAAAGATGTGAGCAGGAAAGCACAGAATGTGACACTAACTGCAAAACAGTAAAGATACTTAAGTAGAGCTGACAGCAAGGAATCATCACGAAGAAGGAAAACATCAAGGTACTGTCATCCTCTGGCATTTTGGGTAATCTGTCACAGATAAATGTGTTTCCTTTGCTTTACAGGAAGCCAACATGCAACAGGGCCTGTTTGTTTATTTATTATTTTAACCAGATTAATGCACTGCTCCTATAGGACCCATTTTAGCCAATTCCCAGGCAAATGTTGGCATAAAAAGAATACAATATTCAGTATAACACCTTACGCGGTTATATAAAATGAAAGATTTCATTGTATAGCCACTGAAGCAAGTAGCATTAATAACATGGCTTATAGAGAATGCCATGAGGATACAAACAGATGAAGCTCAAGTTAAGTAGCCTTCAAGGAAAGTTCCTATCAAACACAAGAACAGCTGGGAATGGGATTAGTTAATAGAAGAATAACTAACATGTGTAATGCTAGGGCTGTAATTCAGTTGAAAATACAAATTAAGCTGAGCTGGAACAGTTGGTATAGACTCTGCTGTGGAAAGTCCTGTCTCAGTGAAAGGCCATATATAAACAGACAATGCAACATGACAAAATGTCCAACAGTGAAACAGACATCAACAATGTCACCCATCTGGTCAGGATAAAACAGACGAACATCTGTGGGTTCTGTTCAAGCAGCTTTATTATATACAAACACATCAGGATTGAGACTTAATAACTTTAACTTAGATAAACTTATAAACTAGCTATCACACTCATACATGCTCACACTCTGGCTGCACTCTCAAAATGGCATTGAAGCTACCATGTGCTTGCTATTTATATGCACGTGCTGACCTTGAAACGCTTCTTAAAAGTACAACACACATACTTTTCTACATCCTCCCTCTTTTAAGACATAAGTCATGCATTATTGACAACATTAATTGACATGCAATTGATACAAAATCATTCTTTGACATGCAATTATACAGAGCTAAATACATATAGACAATTATGTCCAGGTTGCTGTGTATTTCACACTAGGTCTGGAAATATGACCAAATCATGTGACACAGAAATTAGAGCTAGGTCTAACACCTGGGACTGTCTCTGCTGAATGTTCAACTTTAGGGACACCATCAGGAATGGAAGTAGAAGTTAAGACATGTTCTGCAACAGAAACATTGTCCGGATTGCTCTGAGATCTAGAGTCTGTATCATAGGGACAATGCTGCAATATTGATTCTGATACAGGAAGAAGATGTCTGCAATTTCTCATGTACTTCACACCCTCAGATTATACAAAGTAGGATCTCGGCTCAGCTTATATACCTGTTACTTGACCTATCTGGTCGAAACCTTTCACCATTTGTATCCTCACTGTCTCTCCATCTTTCAATGGATGAAGAAATATGCTCAATATATCATAGCTGCACTTCTGGAAAGAATGCTTTCTGAAGAGTTGGGATTTGATTGCTCTGTTGTTTTTAGGTTTAGGCCTCAACAAACTGGAACTGATAGACATGGTTGTTCTGGTTTGCCTAGATAGAAGTCTTTGAGCAGGTGAGCCAAGTATATTGTCACGGGCTATGTTTCTGATATTGAGTAAATTCAAAAAGACATCAGTATTATCACGCTTTGACTTCTCCAGTAATTGCTTTGCACTCTGTACTGCATGTTCAGCAAGTCCATTTGACTGTGGATATTCTGGACTACTAGTAACATGTACAAAGTCCCACTCTTTTGCAAATTTCTGAAACAACTGACTGGTAAATTGGGTGCCAATGTCAGAGATAAGCTTCTGTGGACTCCCATGGACTGAGAAATGATGTTTCAACTTGGTGATTGGACGTTAGGTTAGGTAGTAAATCAATCTCAAACCAGTTTGAATAAGAGTCTACCAACACTAAGTAATGTTGATTGTTCCACTTGAATATATCAGTGGCTACTTTTGACCAAGGTAGTTCAGGAACTTGACTTAGCTGAAGTGGTTCTTTTTGCAACTGCGGTTTAGTACTATTGCATACTGAACAAGAAGAAAGTACTTTATCAATGTCTTTTGCTAGAGAAGCCAAAATACTAGTCCTCTTGCCCTTCTTTTGGTAGAATCAGAACCTGGGTGACCACGATGCAAAATCTGGATATATTCACATTGTAAGTAAGCAGGAACAACAATTTTAGGACCTTTGAAAATAATGCCATCTTCTATCAACATCTCATCTATGTAAGGAAAATAAGTTTGCACTTCAAGTGGTACACTAGATTGCTTTAATGGGCATCCTATTATTGATGAAGTGGTTGAGCTTGTGCAAAACTGGATCTGTCTTTGTATGATCTCTCAGCTCATCAAGTCTCGTGGTAGAAAAATTATGCACTTCCATGACATAAAAGTCAAAATTCTCTGCCTTAAGCTGTTCCATTATATTTCTGGGCAATCTGGATAAGGTATCAGCCAGATAAAGAAGTCTGCCTTTTGTATAGACCATTTTGGAGTTGTACTTTTGCAATTTGAGCATCATTCTTTGCAATCTCGCTGGAGCTGAATGCATTGGCTTCTTTAAAATAATGACTAAAGGTTGGTGATCAGTTTTAATCTGAATAGCTCAACCATAAGTATAATCATGAAACTTTAAACATGCAAATACTATTGCCAAAAGTTTTTCTCAATTTGAGCATATTGCATTTCAGTTTGGGTAAGAGTTCTAGGTGCATAGACTACTGGTCTGCCTTCTTGAAGAATAACTGCACCAAGACCCAATTTTAAAGCATCATAGGAAAGAGTTACTTGTTTAGTGACATTATAGTATCTGCATGTAGGTGGGGTGGCAATCTTCTGCTTAAGGTCTTCAAGTGCTATCTGGTGCTGTTGCAACCAAGACCATGTATAATTTTGGCATGTTAGCTTTCTCAAAGGTGCTGTCAACTCACTGAAGTCTGGTATAAACTTGCCTAAACAGTTCACCATACCAAGAAAACATTGTACAGCCTGAACATTACCTGGTGCTGGCATCTCAAGAATGGCTGTTTGCTTGGGCGGGTCTGGTCGCAAGCCAGTGCTAGTAAATAAATGACCTACATATGTAACTTCTGGTAGTCTGAATTTGCATTGAGCTTCAAGTTCACTTCACGTGCTCTGTCTAGAACTTTTCTAAGGTTTCCGTCATGCTCTCCTTCACCATTGCTTCCAACCAATAAATCATCTACTATTATGGCACAAGGATAACCCATAAATATTTACTCCATTGCATACTGAAAGACTTCACTTGCTGAATTTATTCCAAATGGCGTCCTGAGGAATCTATATCTTCCAAATGGGGTACTGAATGTAGTCAGTAATAAAGATTTGTGATCAAGCATCACTTGCCAAAATGAACATTTTGCATCCAAGTCAGAAAAAACAGTGGCATTCGGTATTTGAGCTGTGACTTCCTCGACTGTATGCATAGGATGATGTAGTCTCTTTAATGCTTTGTTCAAATCTCTTGGGTCAATGTGTATTCTGATTCTGTCTGAGCCTTTTTTGTGGGCTGCTACCATGGATGACACCTATTCAATAGGTTTTGTAACTGGACAAATTACACCTTGCTGCACCATTTTACCCAAGTGAGCTTGGACTTTATTCTGAATAGCTATCTGAGCATTTCTTGTTGGTCTGACCACTGGACCGATCTCTGGGTCTAACTTCATAGAATACACCACTGGAAGTTTGAATAACTTGTCATCGAAAATATCAGCATACTCTGAGAAAATAGCTTTACTGATGCTGGAACTGTGACATGTGCTTATATGATGAACTTCTTTGGTAAAAGAAAGCAAATTCATTCTCAAACTGTCTCTGAGATCCAATAATGACTGCACACATCTTCAAACTACATAGAATAATAAGCTATAGCAGTTCCTAGCCACATAACATGAAAGCACCAATGAGCCATCAGTTTGAATTTCTTCAGCTCCATAACCAACAGGTTTTGCACAACTGGCCACATTAAGTTGCTCACCATCTCTCACCTTAACAAATGTTTCTGCTGACCTAACATTACACTTTGAACCAGTGTCTAGTTTGAGCTTGGTGGATTTACCATTGATCTGGACAGTACAAAACACTTCATTCTTTGCCAGTAAATCTACTGGATTAATCTTTTCACCGATTACTGATACACCATCTACGTAAAAAGTAAGGTTGCAGCTCTCTATATGATCAAATTGCTTTTTTAAGTGACCCTGCTTTATAACTCTGAAAACTTTTGAAAATGGTTCCATTTTTTTACATTTGTGGCATTGCTGTCCAAATGCTAAGCACTTTTCTATTTTAGACTCATGATTGGCACCACGATTGCGACAGTTAACAATAAAACCTCATTTGGGTTTTGCCGGCTCACCCTTGTACTGCACTGAGCATGTCCTTCTCACTGAACATTTTAGAATTTGCTGGAAAACTACAAGTTTTGCCTGCGTTACAGTGGCCATATGCTTAGGCCAGCTTCTGCTATCCATATGTTGCATGCTGTCCACATTTGCACTGGAGCCTGCTGAAACCATGCTCTTATCACTTGCAAGCATACTTGTGTGCCTTTCTGTAATTTCATGGATTTGGCAAATCTCAATAGCTTTGCTCAGCATTAAATCACTGTCATGAAGCAAAATATTTCACACTGCAGGACTATTAATACCACACACAAGCCTGTCCTTTATTAACTCATCTTTTAAATCACCAAACCTACATGTTTTAGCTTTGTTTCTCAGGTCAGTAAAATAAGCTGCAAAAGTTTCTCCTGGCTTATGATCTCTTGTGTAAAACAAATGCCTCTCTAATCTAACATCTGTCTGGGGGTTGCACATTTCCCTTAATTTGCTTTTCAAAAACTCTGGGTCTTCCCTTGATTCATCTTGTACAAAATATGATGGTTTTCCCCTTCTCTTTCATATACTGCTGGTGGGTCCACAAATGAAAGCACGCTTTCAATAGCTTCTGACCCAGCTAGGTTTAGCAAAATAAATGCCCTGGTGCATGCATCTTTGTCAGAATAAGCTGCTTGTATAAAAATATCATACTCTTGCTCAAATATTCTCCAATTCTCTGCAATATTCTGATCAAATACAAGTGGACCTGGTCTGTGAAATGCCTCTGCCATATTAACACATACCAGTGAAGGCTTTTGCAGTATGCATGAATACACACATATTGCATATGCCAGAAATTTATGCCAGTACTTGTAACTATGCCCACTAGCACAACAAGCCTCTGAATAACTGAACTTTGAGAAATAAGTTTCCTGGGCACAAAACTACTCTTGAAATCACTGTATTGTAAGAAATCACCTCTTATCAGTGTAAGAAAGATTTCAAAATAACTGCAATGTGTGAATAAACTGGGCAGAAGAAGCTCAGAATAAAAAAAACATTTCAAAGTAACTGCACTTTGTGAATGAACAGTACACAGCCCACTTAAACTTTCCCCAAAATGGCTGTACTTTGCTAAATAACTCTTTACAGTGCAAAAAACACTCTGTAATGGTGGCACTCTGCAAATACACACACACACTCAGCACAAGAAATATTTTGAAATGGCTGTATTTTTACCACACTTTATGAAATAGCTGCACTTTGCACACAAATAAACTCTTTGGAATAAATGCACAGTAATAAACATACACTGTAAGCATTTTTACACACCTTGAGATACTTTGAATAACTCTAGTTGTGCTCTTAATAGCTTCAATCAATGTGAAATAGTAGTTTATGACAAAACACATTAATTTTGCCAAAACATGCTGTTGCCTTGCTTTATTTATGCTTAATGTGCCCTTTTGCCCTTTATTGTATTTGTTTTGTTTGTTTAATCTCTTTTCCTGCTTATTAAACTTTTCTTGTGCTTGTTTTACTCTAAACATGCTTGTTTTACTTTAAATGTTTGTTTTGCAATGCTGAGGTTATTCCAAATCCCTTGTTCTTTTCTGATAATCATTTTATAGAATATCTTAATTTTAAACATTTTATTTAATTAATAAACTTTTTGTGCCTCCCGTTTGCTTAATAATGCATTCTGTGCCCTTGTAATGCTCCGTTTTATCTTTCTGATAAAATAAATCATTTGTGCAAGTTTTCATTACCTTTGGTTCATTTCTGGCCCTTTTCTGTACTCAGTTCACCTAGTTTACCTTCACTGTTAACTCTGCACCTCGTAGCTCTGAAAACCAGTCTCTGGAATCCCGGTTCTGACACCATGTCGCTCGTCTGGTCAGGATAAATCAGACAAACATCTGTGGGTTCTGTTCAAGCAGCTTTATTATGTACATACACATCAGGATTGAGGCTTAGTAATTTTAACTTAGATAAACTTATAAAGTAACTAGCTATCACATTCATTCATGCTCACACTCTGGCTGCACTCTCAAAATGGCACTGAAGCTGGCACGTGCTTGTTATTTATATGCATGTACTGTCCATGGAAATGCTTCTTAAAAGTACAACACACACACACACACACACACACACACACACACACACACACACACACACACACACACACACTATTCTACAAACAAGGAGACCTTTAGCGAGCATAGAGTCATACAGCCCAAAAGTGATGCGGTACCAATCACCCAAGATGGACACAAAATGGTGGGTGAATATAGAAAGAAATAAAAATGCACCTAATGAAGACATGTCAAACCAGTTCCACTTGTTCAAAGGTCTTCAGCAGTTGGTGGGATAGTCCAGGGTATATAGACAGCTCTTTTGCTGGAACAAATAGTCAAACTCCTTCACCAAAGTAAAGAAAATACATGCGTTACAGAGGTTCAAATAGGGATTCAGGCAAGGATAGGTTTCACAGCAGGGAGTGTGTCCCCCTTGGACAGCAGTGATGGATTAGCCAGTAAGCGCACACTTTTCTGATAAAGGGAAGCATCAAATGGCAAAAGGGGAGCATGAGAATGTTTTTTTTCACTCTTAGATAAACAGTGCAAAGGACAAGAACAAGGCAAGACAAGGCACAACAGGGTGATGTTGAGTAAAAGAAAAGCGATGATCCACCAGATAAGGAGAAACTAAGGTTTTGCAGGTTATGTCCAGGTATTGACACAGATGTGTCTGAATAAGGTAATTGGGGTATGAACACATTACTATTACAGGGATCAGTATGTGTGCATATGAATGGTGAGATTATGATGAGTAGCACTGATAAAAGTGGCATTGGTATCTGAACAAGACCTGGTCTTAGTTAGACACATCCCTGCTGTGTTTCATCTGGATGGGTACCCAATGAACTGCATATTGTCAGTTCATCAACAGTTCTGTGAAGGAGATGGCTACCCCTCACAAGTTATGTGAATCAAAACTACAAAAATATGGAAGACAGGGGTACCGAGTGCATGGAGTTTTATTTTTATCTACGGGCAATGTGCACATTGAGATTAGCATCAGCCTCCCTTCCCCAATTTGTTCATGGGATCAAGGTATCACATCAACAGTGGCCATTGCCTAGACTAGTGTCCATACTACAGGGTAGCTAGCCCTGCCACATGCTATATGCAAATGTAACCATGGGTGCTTAACCTGTGATAGGATTGATCACTGCATGTTTTATACACACAAGACAAAATAGGAGTCAACAATTTATGGGGAAAAGTTTAGAGGAACCAATGTTTCCAGTGCTAGTAAGAGAACTATGTTCAATTCCCATGACTTCATAATTATGTTGAAATGAAAGTAGGGACAATTTTAGAGGTAGGTTTTAAAAGAGCTTTTAATATGCAATTTGAGGATAATAGAGTTCAAGATATACATCGAACCTGTTGTTTATAATAAACTCCACTGCATACCAGAGTATGCACCCAACGCAGGAACCCTCCAAAGTCTAAACTTTGATAAGGTAACATATTGTGTTATTGTTAATTATGCTATGCCTCTGTTTCAACTTTTTTAGATTCTCTTACTTTCTTACTCTAAGTTTTGTAAGAGATACATGCATCGCTCTAATACTGTTAATGTACTAGTTCCTATGTTTACACAGCTAGGTAATTGTACAAGTATGATATGCATAATTGTTAGAAAGCAGCCCCCCATAACCCCTTTCTCATACTGTAGTCGTCTCCATGTATCAGTACACATCATCAGGTCCTCTATGCCACTTTTCTTTTGCTTTATCACATAATCCATTACCTGCCCCCACTGCTTAGCCATACTGTACTATTCAGACTCCTAGCACGTAATTCCTGCAAAAGTCAGGGTCTTGTTAAACTTGGCTTGCTTTGCCTTTTGTATGTTTTCTACCATGCATACATAAAATGCAACTCGTGCATTGAGTGTTACAGAACTACATTGCATTGCATGAGTGGACTGTGAAGGTTTGGGGCAGAAATTGGTCCACATTGCATATGGGACACTCATCCCTCCATCCTTTATCCCATGTGGAGAAGTAGCTGCTTTAACAAGTGAGAGTAGTGCTTTCCACTCAGCAAACAGGCTCCAGTGTAATAACCTGTTGTATTGGAAATGGTCCCTCACCCTTGCCGCATTTTTGTCTACTGAATGAGATTTTACATTTAAAAAAAACTGTAATAAACCATACGGACATACAAAGAAATAATTTCTGCAACATTATTGGGTCTCCCACAGACAATGAAACATAAGAAATAAAGAAACAACTAAAATGCATTTCAAATAAAACTCAAACAATACATTAAATGTAAACAGTATTTAGAGAGTTTATTTATACTCTTTACAGAAATAGAACTTAAAAGTCTTCAAAAAGTGTAAACCACAAACAGATTTGAAATACTGTGAAGAAAATGCTTTAAAGATTATAATTTAAGACAAATTTATCCAGACTGAAAAAAGCAAGAGCTTGTTTCTGCAAAGCATCAAAACATCACTAACTAGAAAAATAACACCAAATGTTTTTTTTTTGTACAAATGCAAAATGCAGAGATAACAACATATATAAGTGTTTGAATTATCTTTTACTCCCATTTGCAACAGTCTTGGCATCATAACAAATTTTAACAAAACACATAGTTGTGCATTTTAAAAGATAGTTTTCCATGTGAATACCCCATAAGAATAAACATTTTGTACATTGTCTGTTGTAAAATACAATAAAAACAGTTTTGTACATTTGTTACTTTGTGGCACAAAACATTCATTCACAAAGTATTGCCTTCTGATGCTTCAAATATGAAAAACAAGAATACTGTTTATAAAATCACTTAAACAATTGCTTAAAGCCATACCCTCATCTATTTTGAGGTAAAAAAAAACATTTGAGACATACAGCACTGAAACCTTAAAGGCACATTTTCCCAATTTTTTACATTAAATAAGTAAGGTACAAAATCCACCAAGTGTCCAGTTCTGTTGAAGTGCGGTGGCCTTTGAATGTAGTGGGAAGGCTCAAGCTAAATTTATGTGCCTTCAACCACCAAGGACATTGAAATGTTTTTGCACAGGTGGATGCCTTGAGCAATATTTCTCTAAAATATTCTGAATAATGAAATATCGTTTGCAATAGATAAACTGTCCTTCTATTTTTGAAAAAATAAAAAACAGATATCATGCAACACGACTCAAAGATTCAGTGTGCTGAATTATGTTGAAAACAGATATCATGCAACATGACCCAAAGATTCGGTGTGCTGAATTATGCTGACCCGTATTAGAATACTATTTACATGTAAATACTGATACAATAACAAGGCCAGATTAATACTTTTGTTATAATGAAGCTCAAGAAATGAAATATTTGTTCATTTTATGAACGAGATGTTTGTTAACATTTTCATGGTGCAAGCATTATCATATTTCACATCATTATTCTTAGATAATGCATTTCTCTGCTAGTTGGATTGCTATTCTGTCATTTATGTGTATTTTTGAATGCCTCATGGAAACAGTAGATCAACTAAGGAAGACAAAAAAAAGTCTAGAAGGAATTCTAGAAGCTGTACATACTGGCATATTCCAGAAAAAGAAAATAATTATAGTAATACAAATGGGGCATGTCGTAGCCAGGAAAAAATCATATATATTTTGCTAGATGGTGCTGATTTCTGAATGTCCATCCTTATATCTTCTCCATTTGTTATTTGGGCCATTCAGAGATACTTAACAAACAATATAAAAGAGTGAGAAGTTTACTTGCCCTGACAACAAGGCACTTGCAGTTCAAAAAGAATCGCCACTCAAAATAATTGTAATGGTATGTGCACAGATGATATAAGTAGGGATCCTTGGGGTGTGACTCAACCAGATAAGCCTCAAATTAAGGTAATGATGTGTACAGAGATTCAGAAACAGTACTGGTGGTATGTAGCTGCACTGATGTCAGGTGGCTACACAGGTGCATGCTGGTAAATTTCAACATTTGACATGTTATTCTGTGGGATACGTTTAAAAAGTCTGTAAACAGATATTGACACAAGTCCATTAATAGACTGCACTGCATTGATTAGTTTTTTTTGTAGAATTTCTTATACTTTGCATAATGGAAAATTTATGGGGCTATGATTCTGTTAAGTTGTATAGTGTTGCATGCAATGCCAGACTGCACACTACCGATGCAAGGAAGTATACAAATAATGCATGTCTTTTCAGCCCATTAATTCTGAATAGTACAATTTGGTCTTATGTGACAGTGTATCTGCACTGGTTTGACCACTTTCACTGAATCATAGCCAAAGTGCTTTGTAAAGTCCTGACACAATTTATCTTAATTAAAATATCTCACTAGGATTTCAACTTTTTTGATGATAAAACATTAATAAACATACCCTTTAACTGTCCGGATTTTCACAGAATGCCCAGATTTTTACCTCCTATTTTTTAATCTGTTCCTCGTAAAAGTTGTTGTTGTCTGGCAAATCATTGTAGATTGAAGTAACTAAATAATGACAGACATTTGAGTTTTAATGACAGACATTTGAGTTTCAGACTTTAAATCCTTCAGAAAAAGTGTGCTAATGCAAAATACTTTATTCTATCAACTTTCTAAGTTTATAAGAGCAATGTTAAAAAATGCCCTCTATTTTTGGGGCCTTTATTCTCCCATTATTTTTGGCTTTATCTAGAATTCTTGTACTATTAGGTTGAAATGAATGTTAATGTTAATTGAGGTAATAAATGTGATTGCAGTACACAGTTTTGCCCTTTTAGCATCAGGTATTAGCACTGCAATTTTGAGCTATTAGGGTGATCTTTCACAGGATATTAGCAAGACTTCTCAATGCAAAGAGTGGATATGTTCCTGAAATAAACTGGCCTATCTCAGAGGGCCCATTTCATACAGAAAACTGAATAACTCTTTCCTAAACGTAAACAGTTTTATTTATACAAGAAATTATTGAAAATTGCCATATTTAGTAATGGAAAACTATGTCACTTGGGATAAAATTCAGTGAGCTCAAATGGTCACATCAGTATCAAGGCAAGGCATTGATCTGGAATTCTCCAGAATCAGTTTCTGGAACCAGGATGGATTACAAATGGCATCATGAGGTGGTGCTAAAGGGGAAGAGGATGTGGCTACATGCTACCTTTCCTTTACTTGATAGTGACAAGGTATATAGCAGTGTTGGTAAGGACACCTGAGGGACACACACTAGTCAGTAATGATAAGAGGACCATTGATAGTGAAGCATGCAAACGTGATGGTTGGCGGTCCACCTATGCAACCATTCACTAAATAACATGCCACAACTGACCACCTCTCACTCCTTAATGAGAATGTATGTTGGGTATAGGGCTCAGACCTACAAGATGCTTTCCCACAGAAGGAGCACCTGGAATCCAGTTCCTGTGATGCAACTTGAGGCTGGGTTTACTCACAGAACCAGGAAAGGGAGTATCCAAATATCTGTAGAGGCAACGAAGCAGTACAGGAGAGTATAAATAGGAGTGGTGTTGCGTTCAGCATAGCACAAGTACAGTTGTACTTCTAGTGGTCATCAAGGTATCAGTAAAGTACAGGATGCAAGTAAAGGTAGACTGTACACTACACTACATTAAGGAACAAACACACCTTGCTAATATTTAGGCTATTGTACATGTTCAGGAATGTTACATAGTCAAAAATACAGCAACACTGCAACCTTAGGTATCTCACTCGCAAGCCATGGCAAAAATAAAGTCTTATATCTCACGCATTGTTTTATATTCTTTTGTCTTCTAAGACTACTTTAGGTTACTGGATCACTAGATTCAACACTGTCAGGACATGAGTCTATCTATGCATAGCAGGCTGTCCCCCCTGCTGCATTCGTCTGTGCATGGACCTGCAGCACCTACTGCCTTAGTATCAGCCTGACAAAATCTATTGAAATGAATGAAATGTGAAAACATAGTTTTATATGTAATGCAAGCTGGACATCTTCTCATTAACTAATTCTTCACTTTTATATAGTCTGTGCATTATGATAGCAGCATCTGAGCTTGACAGGTGACTACAGAGACCAAATATAAGTTCTGCTGCTCAGTGATCATACACAAATATAATACCTTAATCCTGTAGCTGTAGACATCAGAACCTCCACTTTAGTATATTTTTCTTTTCGCAGTGCAATAGTTTTTCAAAGCAAATCAAAATTTCATGATACATATAATATATGAACTGTGCTATGAATGTACTGGTAGTGACATTCAAGGTTTCATGGAGTGGTTTGGGTTTAAAAAATCTTTAAAAATACTATTAATTAGCACAATGTCTCAAGAAAATGCAAATTAAAATGCTCCCATTTTTCCTCCTTCTTAAAGTCTTTTTTCCAAAACATACATTTTCATGCAAACAGTATTAGAAAAGCTGCAGTAAACAAAATTTCTTGTAGAATAGATTGTTGAAATTCATAACTGGGTTGGCTTTAAATTAAAAATTTTCATAGGTGATTCTTTTTTCACGAAGCCTCTTCAATATCAAGTGGCTTCCCAGTGTTACCATGGACACCAGTGGGGCTGTATACTTGAACTAAAAAGTGAGAAGAAGAAAACTGTTCTGGTTAAGTTGATTTGATTATCACACTAACTGCACATGCTGTAATAGTTCACAATAATTGCAAATCAAAACAAAGTTACGCATTTCCTGTTTTCAAAATGCATGCATGTGTCTACTTCATGCAATAGCAGGGTATTTATATAATACACACACGCACACACACACACACACACACACACACACACACACACACACACACACACACACACACACACACACACACACACACACACACACACACACACACACACACACTGTGTGTGTGTGTGTGTGAGTCCGTGGGTGTGCACGTATTCGTGTGAAATGGTGGATGGATTTCTGCAGGTTAATGCTATGATAGATCTGCCACTAGGGCAGAGCAACATGCTGGATTTTGTTGAGGTCCATAAGATTAATTATTGCTCACAAGAACTACATGGGAAGAGTTAATCACTTCCATTCACCTCATGGAGTCATGTAGTGCTAAAATTAGATGGACTCAGAGATCCTAACTGGGTCACCCTTGTATCATCATCATCATCTATCTTCTTCTAAGCTGGCAGATGTAAGTAGCTCATTAGGAAGGCAGGGTTTCCTCTGATTTCTATTTTACATAATACATAGTACTTTAGATGTCTTCCTGACAAAAGATAGTGCCACAGCTTGCCCCTGTCTGCATCGACTGCCAATTCTAGTTTGTTACTACTATTTAACGGAAGTGTGTTTGCTGTTGTAACTGGTTAATGTCAGTCTTATATAGTAGTCATTTCATAAAAACATCAAAAAGAATCTAAAGAGAATACAGATTATTGCATTAAACAAACAATAATAACTTGGGTTACTATTCAGCAACCCAAGTTCACAGAAATCTCATTCTTCTTTCAACTGGTGTTACAGGGTTAGGGTTACAAATTGCTACTGAACATTATTCTGCAGCTCTGAGTAGGATTTCTTCATTTTCTGTTTGCCTGCTGTATGACTGCGCATTTCACTTAACTAGATAGTGTTTCTGAGTCACACCTAAAAAGTGACAGTTGTGCCCAGTGAGTTTACCCAATGAAGAAATAAAAATAGCCACTTTCACTGCAATTATAAAATGGGTCCGTGAGTTTCACGACAGAGCTATTTAAAAGCCAAGTATGAGCTCTTATCCTGCAATTGTGCACTGTGCTGTTTTAATTGTGAACTCTTATCCTGCAATCGTGCACTGTGCTGTTTTACAAAATCTGTCACAGTTATAGTTGTGAAGAGATTCTAAAACAGAACATTTTCTAAATGAGATTCCCGAATACAAATTAAATTGTTTGTAACTTCCTGCAGTTAGTTCTCTTTGCATACCTGCTTAATACATTAATTGCAATTGTTTCACTTTTCTTAAAAGACTGCAAGTAAAACAACAATGTTGTGGATTGTACTATCAACACTTGTCATGTTTTGGAAATATTTACAGTACTTTGAAGAAACAAAGATATATTAATGGACTCGGGCAGAGGCACAAACTGAGGCAGAGGCTGTTAGCACTGAAGACATACAAATTACTACACTATAATGTAGTTTATACCTTGATATTTGAGAAAACTGACAAGAGATATGAGCACCTCCTCAAAAGTTCACTTGAGAAGGAAATGGCAAAACAGAACTTTTGAAATGTGATGGGGGTACTATTTGTCCGTAAGAATGACCCCTGGAGTTGACACCATGATTTAAGGATAACTCAGCTTAGGTGTAGCTCTGTCTGTCTCTCAGTAAAGGTGCTCTGGTGCTCTAGGACTGGCTAATAAATTCTAAAGCAGAACACTATTGCACACTGCAAGGATGAATGAAAAAAAATCATTGTTATAGGAATCTGAATTCTCTGATGAGGCTACCAAAAACAGAATGGAAAGTAGCAACAAGAGAAGTTTATGCTGCTTATAATAGTACCATTAATTTATTAGGTCATAGAGATGTAACAACAATGACCATATTAATGAACGAGAGAACAAGAGCAAAATGCAGAGAAGACACAAGTGTCACCTAATACTATGGCAGTCACTGTCAAAATCACATCTGGTGTTTGTGTCACAATTACATTATCATACTAGAAATGACAGCAGGGAATGACAGCAATTGACAAGTAAAGAAATGAAGAAATAAAAGAAAAAAAAGCCAGTCAGTCTCAAAACATGCTGTAATGCAATTGCAATATTTTTACAGAGGGCTTCACTCCTCTGCACCTAACAAAATGAGGTGCAGTTCTCCTTTCACTCATGCTACTTAATATTGATTTTAAGCTCTGTGTTTCTAATGTATAGCCAAAAGTCCACTTAGGCTATACTGATGAGGTTAAAAAGGACTTGTATGTATACAACTAGTGGGTGGCGTTATTAGCCTGAATGTACCCATAAAGACTTAAAAAGTAAAAAGTAAAAATCCATTGGCATTTAGAAGCCATGTAACTGAAACATGGTTATGTCCTTAGGGGGGAGCATTTACATTTATCCCATAGGCCTCCACTGCAGGCGGTTTAAGGCATTGTACAGTGAAGATTCTAGCTTAGCTGAGTCTTTGTGACCTTTTTACCCTTTGGCT
>NC_056729.1:1571650461-1571657961 GCF_019279795.1 Protopterus annectens
GCAAGCGATGGATAGACGTTCAGTCCAAATAGAAAGCTATGGCCAAGGAGGACAGAGTAATATAGAATGATTTGTTTCTGAAAACTATGAAATGCATAAATTGTGCTTACTTTTATGTTGCATGCTACAAGGTAAAAGAAATTAACATAAGCTGGTGTTTATCTAGCAGTACAGAGATTATTTGCAGAGGCCTTCTGGCATTCACACTACGATTACATTTTCTTCAAGTATTGTTGATAGAAATGAAGACAGTGTGATGGTTCTTTTTTTTTCTTTTGTAAATGGCACTTGCTACAACAAGATAGAATCAGAAAGATATAATGATAACAATATTGTGAAAATGGCAGTAAAGTTAGAAGGTGTACTGAGATGTGCAGCTAGAAATACATCACCAGTAAACAGAAAAGGGTTATGATGTCACTTAACGCATGGTAAAACCTCATCTGGAGTACTCTGTAAACATCTAGAGACTTTCTCAGCATAGTAACATAGACAGGTAGTTCCCAAGGCTGTCATGATCTTCATCAGAGGCCATATACAGACATAAACAGCAAAGACCTGAAAACATAAAGTCTTAATGTATGCAGGCAGTGCAGTGAAGTTATAAAAAGGTTCATGTATGTCATGAAGATCCACAGATTCCAAGTTTGTATTGTATTTGAAGAAAAAATGAGATGCACCATAACAAGATGAGATGATTTGAAGATTTAAGGTGGGTAGTTCAGGGATGATATGAGGAACTATTTTAGAGAAATTGTAGTGAGTAATTGAAACAGCCTTTCTGAAAGGGCAACTGTGAACAAAGGAATAACTGAATTCAGAAACACATGGCAAAAGCATTAGACCATCCTTTTGAGAACTTGGAAGATGTGGATGGAATAAACTGCACAATAAGCAAAACCTGTAGCATATTCCAATAAAACAAGCCAGAGGTGATGCACCTCATGGTCCTTATTCGTGGTCAGAATGTATGCTTCCATGTTTCACCTGTATATTAGTATTATAAATATATATGTAATGTCACCAAATATGCTTCTGTGCTTCATATGTTTACTACTATTTTAAATATATATTTAATGTGTACACTCACACTCCACTGAATCATGTGGTCTTACAAAATCTGAAATATGTTTTAATGCGCATTGACTTTATGCATTTTAAGGTATAATGCCATTAACTGGGAAAACTACTCAGGTACCAACACCTTTTTCCAACAGTTCTTGGAATTCATAAATTCCAATGCCCTGGATCAACTAAACCATTGTCCCACCAGGGGCTCCAATATCCTAGACCTGGTTGCTACCAACATGGAAGATAGATGCTTCACACCAGTGGTCACCCCCTCATTGGTCAGGTCTGACCATAAGCTAATCACCCTTGACATTCACATCCCACCCCCACCCCTCAGTAAGGAAACCTCGGTAAAAAACTCCAAAGCCAACTTCATGCTACTCAAGTCAGAAGTGACAAACTTCATGACACCCATGCAGATGGGAGCTGAACGTTCGACCGCTGAATCCTACACTAAGGCACTGTATGAGCACATCCACTCGTGCATGACTCGTGCCATCCCAAATAGAACCAAGGCGCTCTCCTCCAAAAAAGGGAAGCCAATCTGGTGGTCCTCTGCCATAGACAAACTATACAACAGAAGGAAGAAACTGTTGCAAAATAGAGAAAAATCCCACAATGCAAAAAACTCCCTTACCAGCCTCAGAAAGAAGCTGAGATCCCTCATAAAATCCTCCAAAGCTAGTTATGAAAATAAAATTGCCAAAGATTCCAAAGACAACCACAAGGCATTCTATAGTTATGTCAAGAATCAAAATGGCAATGCTCAGATCTGCTCAGAGCTACAACAGAATGGCATTAAATATACTGATCCCAAGGATATTGCCAATATCCTGGCAGATCAATTTAGTGCCAACTTCACCCCCCCTCTCACCCCCTAAAGGGCCCATATCAATACTAAAATATTGCCAAATTCCAGTAATCATGGGTACACAGGTAGAAATCGCACTCTCCATAGCTAAGAATACAGCATCCATGGGACCAGATGACATCCAGGCTGTATACTACATGAACTACAAAATGAACTGACACCCCACCTAAGTGTCATGTTTAATCATAGCCTCTCCTCAGGCTTCATGCCCACTGAGTGGCACACAGCTACAGTTATCCCACTCCACAAGGGGGGCTCCACCTTGGATCCCGGGAAATACTGTCCCATCAGTCTGGCATGACGAGCCTGATCTGCAAGGGCATGGAACGCATGATCATGGAAATTATAAACAAAGACATTGGCAACCTTCAAACACTGGACCCCATCCAGTTTGGGTTTGTGAAGAGTGGATCTTGTCGCCTGAACCTGATTTACTTCTTCGAATCAGTCTCCAGAGCTGTGGATGAGGGTAAGGCGGTACACACAGCCTATCTGGACTAACTAAGCTGGGCATAAATCCCTATGTCACTCGATAGGTTGCCAACTGGCTTACTGACAGAAGCCAGACTGTAAAAGTAGCCGACGTCAAATCCAGCTCCAGACAAGTGACAAGTGGTGTACCTCAGGGTTCAGTCCTGGGACCTCTCTTGTTTGGCATCTACTTCTCTGAAGTACAGGCCAACACTAATGGACTCTGGCTAACAAAGTTTGCAGATGACTGTAAACTGGGAGCCATTATTGAATCCCCAAATGATGTGGATATTCTACAAAAGAGCCTTACAGAAACAGATGCTTGGTGCCAGAACCATGGGCTCAAGCTTAATGCCAAGAAATGTACAGTTATCCCCTTTGGGAAAAATCATGTACCCATGAATTACCACATAGGTGGCAGTACACTAAACACCGAAAGTGTGATGAGAGACTTGGGGACACAGGTGGACAGTGGTCTCACCTTCAATAACCACATCGCCACAACAGTCAGGAAATCCTTCTATGTGGCACACCTCAGCATTAAGGGCTTTTCATCCAGAAAAAAAGGAGGTCATTGTCCCACTGTACTCTTCCCTCATTAGACCCATTATAGAGTACAATGCCTGATTTGGTATGTACCTCACAAGACATCTGCAACAGCTGGAAAGGCTGCAGAAATACCTCACTAAAAGAATCACAGGCCTAAAGCAGATGCCCTATGCTGACCATCTAACAAAACTCCAGCTATAATCTGTGGCATATCGTCTACTCAGAGGTGATCTCTGCTTAACATACAAGGCCATGTCAAACCCTGAGCTGTTGGACATGCTCCACTTAAAGAAATCCCAATTCCTCAGAGCCACACGCTCCAGGGATCTAAACCTTGTCATCACAATGAACAAAACATGCTGGATAGGTTCCTGACCCAGAGGCTTCCCATACTCTGGAATAGACTGCCCATACATGTCAAGCAGAGCGCCTCCTTGGCCCTCTTCAAAAGGAACCTTGACAATTGGATGGGAGATAAGAAATTCACCCCGGGAATCACGTCAATTGCCCTGCTAGACAGGGGTCCAGGGAAGTAAATACTGTGGGAAGAAATATCCAGGGAATTGTTATGGCTAGGCTTGTATAGGCCCTAGGACTGATAGCCTAGTACCAACCTATAATGTGGGCATTCTGGTCACATATTCTCAGTCAACAAGTGTAAATAAATGTCAGGTACATTTTTTAAAAGACTTTCTCTGAATACAGTGTGTGGGATAAACATTGATAATTTCCCCATCACTACTCCCCTACTCTAGAATCTCTTGAATTTTACCTTGTCAACAGACTCTAAACATTTTTAATGGCTGATAGCATGCATTGCAAATTTTACCATTGTTATTTCTTATAAAAATGTTAAATATTCACAATGAGTACTTTTGAACTTGTGTAACTTTTAAAAGTATACATCACTGTCTCAGTGTCACACTTAAGTAATTGCATAAATCATGCCCATTGTAAAGTTTACTGCTGCATAAAAATAGTCTAGCGTCTGATTAAATTAACTTAATGCATAATATTTAAGTAGTGTACAGTATGTGTGAATGGATGTGTTAGCACGCATGGTTTCTTGTGTAAGCATGCATGTATCTCGAATCAGCATGTTACTTTTGACTTCTTATGCTAGATACAAATTTTCTTGAAAATAATATTCAAAAATTTAATACAGATGTGTCTATGATGGGAATAACTTAACATATGTGACTTTTGTTGTTCAATCTCATAAGCCATTATGTACATCTTAAGCTCTGTAGCCTCAGGTATCACTTCCATCTATCCTTTGTTGCAATATGAGATCCATTAATTCCATCCAGCCTACTAAGAGAGAGAGAGGAACAGATGGGGAGAATGGAAAATGGTACCATCACTTTGTGAATACGTAGAATTTTTTGTAATTATGCTGTATGTCCCCAGGAGCTACTACTGTTTCAGGTGTGTACAGGTAGACATTAATGGCAAAGACAAGGGGATATCTGCTTACACGTGGATTGCAGAAAAGATTGACTTTGCTATGCTTCCCATAGCAGTTAACTAGCCCCTGCATCCCAAAATCTCCATCCAACAAAGGGCAGTGTGTTCTTCTATGGTAAGGCCTCTCCCTCCTATCCAGTTCTCCATGACTGAGGCTCCCTAATGGAACTCATGTCACTAGTGTGATGTCCATAATATCTCTTACATGAGTTGGCTACATGAAAGCAAATCATTTGAGCCCAATGAATGTGCTTAATATAGTGCAGTGTGACTGAACTAGAAGGTAACATGTGCCCACAACAGTGAGGACCTGTTTCCTTGGTGAACAATCTAGAGGTGTTAGTAGGTATTCGCCCTACAGAGAAGTATGGACTTTTGCTTACTCCAGATGGGATGAGACAGGTTGAGGTTTCACTACTTCTAATACAAGGAGTCAAGTCACTAAAGGAATGCTGACATGGAATTGGCCTATCACCCCTCACCCATTTTTTCTGACGTTGCAAAAAATTAAAGTAAAGACCTAGACAAAGCATGATTCAAAAAATCATGGTTCATCAAGAGAAAATAGTAAATTAAATCTTCTTGAAAAAAAAAAACTTATGGAGAAAAGTAAAACAATAAAAATCTGTTTTTACAGATCTATTTACCATCATTCTCCTATGCAGGGGTCACCCCAATACCAAATGTACACAATTTACTGTGTTACAGGAAAAAAGGCTGTTTTATTCCTATACTGTTTTTTGGAGTCAAAAGGGTCAATCTGTTGAAAGAATATTTTGATAACATTATTCCATATGTGACTTGACAAATCATATATCAGTAGATAACAGGTATCACAAAGCAAACAAAAATTCTACAAATCCATTGGCTACATTTGTCTTTTATTGAAAATGATATTTTCAAATATCAGAATGGCCGTCACTGATCATATCAGTCAATCTCACACTTTTGACCACTTTTTGAATACTGTAATGGATTCCAGTGGTTCTAACATCCTTGGCTGAGTTTTAACTAACCAAAGCATAATTCTAGGAGCCAGTCCCATTGAATGGGTCAAATCTATAAACTTATTCCACCTGGGGTAACTCCTTCAAATCCCCTATGCAGTGGTTTTGCCCTCTGCACTCCTTTAGTTATCATAATTAATGCCAGTTTACCAACCTGGTAAAGACAAAATGGTCTTACAGGTTCATAGTTCAATGAAAAATAATATCAAACAAATTAATACCATTTCAATGTGTTTTATATTATGGAAAAGTATAGATTCTTAATATGGCTGAAAACATTTTTTACTGATTCTTCTTTCATAAAACACAGATTCGGGTATAATAACAAACCACAACTTGTTAAGTATGTTCGCTTCATTATAAAATGGATAAAATAAATGTAAATTGTTGATAGATGCAAAAATGGCAGAAAGATATATTAAAAAAACTAAACTAAAACTATAACTGAAAAAAATGAATGAAGTAATTTCATAGATGAGCTTTCAAACAAAATCTCATAAATCAAAAATATGTCATACCCTGCAGCTGTTTTTTTACTTTTTAAAATAAAAGTTGGAAGACACATATTTTGCAATGGCAAGAAAGTATTAGGGATTCTGCCTTGGATGCCACATCTCCGGGATATAATGTTGACTGGTATACTTTGGCACGCCCTACTGATTTAACAAAAATGCACTCAGTAAGCTCCTCAGTTTATATGAGACTGTCACATAGTTTTAGAAAAAAATTGCTTTTTTCCATAATTTTCACCGGCAACTTTTATGCTTTCATTTCTTCATTTCATTTTATATTAACTGAAATATCAAAATATAAGGCAGAGATAAGTTTATACACAGGGATTTTTGACTGATGTCTAAATCTAGAGTTATTTTCTGAATTTGATAATGACAGAAATGGATGTCATACTGCTGCAAAAGTTATTATAACTGCTTTACAGAATATGAACTATGATTTGGTTTCTGATTGAAGCTTATACATTCTCACAGTGTCTGTATGGGTTTTTTCCCTTCTCCACCTCCCCAAAGACATGCTAATAGTTGAATTGGTGATCATCTAAACTTGTTATAAGAGTGTGTGTGTGTGTGTGTGTGTGTGTGTGTGTGTGTGTGTGTGTGTGTGTGTGTGTGTGTGTGTGTGCATGTGTGCGCATGCATGTGTGCATGAGTATGTGTTTCTGCAATGGGCTGGTATCCCTTCCAGTATTGTTTGTCTGCCTTATTCCTGCTTGCCAGGACTGGATTTGGCTTCCCTGGGACCCAAAAAGTAAGTACCTAAAATGAGAGGAAGAATGAAATTGGTGAAATGTTTTCCTGGTCTTCAAAAGCATCACTGTTTGAATTAACTTTGTGCCACAAACAGCTAAGCTTATTGATGTCATGTTTTCATCAGCCAAAAGATACATGTTGGAGATCTTGACAAGTGCATGTTTTGCATATCTGTTTCTAACATATCCTAAAGTGAAAATGGCCATCATTTGTCATCCAGCTATGTCCCCATCGTGTTTCACTTTTGCCAGTAAGTGGAAGTGCATCACTAACATACAGTCAGTCGGAACACTAATTGTGTGCTCTTAGCTTCTGCATTTCTGTCATTGTGCACATTTAATTTCATCCAGCTGCAACTTACATTACTTGGAATAATTTCTAATAGATTCTAGTTTGGTCCATTTATGTGAACATGAAAATCTGCATTCAAGTTGTTGATTTTTAAACAGTTTGATTTCAAATACAAAAACTGTGTCAGTCTGCTAAATTAAACAAGAAAATGAATGTATATATTGTACTCTTTGGTGCTTCATGTAGCGCCAGCTAGATGAATAGGAATATTTATTTATGCATAAAAACCCAAACAAAATTAAGTGTTGGGACAATGCAAATATTTCATACATAAACTGGGGGGTGGCAGAGTTCAGATGAAAACTCCATTTCTATGATGCTGATCCAATTGAATCTGAATGAAATGTAATATATCCAGAAGACGCAGATGGTGAACTTAAAAAACTGTTAGTGCTTCCTTTGCTTTCAACTTTTATAAGTCTTTCTTGGTTACCCCACATAGTGCTCT
>NC_056729.1:1571662961-1571760461 GCF_019279795.1 Protopterus annectens
TTGTGGGGGCGTGACACCACATACACTCCTGGTGTAAGGCACTATCGCTGCTAGAAGCGTCGTGCCTTAGGTGTTACTATTTCAGTGTAATTCATCTTAACATCTGCCAATTAGGCAGCGATTTAATCCATTCCTCGGGAAATCTTCCGATTGCTGCTATATATCATTCTATATCCCCTATCAAATACATCAGGATCAATACTATATTGAAAATAAAAATAATAAAAAAATATATAATAAAAATATAAGAAGCATAAGTCTCTTGTGTACGAAGCACAACCTATTTCCTAAATCATCTCATGCCCATATAAGGGCATCCTAATCTTAAGAACTCTCTTATAAGTAATTAAAAAATTTTTAAAAAATCTAAATTTTTCGACCAGTTTCTAATGAAGTTAGAAACTAAATCCAATTAATACTAATTTCTCTATGCTATGTGTTATAGTTTAAACCTTAACAAATATCTATGGAACCTTAACAATCAAATACATCCTCAGTATAGATCTCATTCTACGCGTGCATCTTCCATCAAATTTTACCTCTACCTAAAAATTATTGAGTGTACGTAAATACATATTTATACGATATATGATAGAAACAATACCTATATGTTAATCCTTCTATACCTCAAATAAAGCGCATCTTTCATAAACGGTAGCAATTTTCTACAACTCGAAATAGAACACATTGAGTTCTGTAAAGTGAAACAACAAGATAGAACACCATAGTAAGACAAACTAAATTGAGAATAGTCTAAGGTGCCCGTAAGACAATGCACTTCCATCTGCATATCTATTACTGGTTTCTACATCCCTCATCACAGTTCAACGTTAACATATTGTCGTATCAAATAGATATTCATAAGCAACAATTACATGGATGTATAAAAAACACATGCATAAAGGTCTTATAGCCCATTCTAATGAGCCTGGTTTGAACAATGTATATAATATCTCTTCTATAGTTCCTGTTGACCTTAAGCCAATATTTAGGAAGTAGATGATTATAAAATCCCTTTTTAAAAAGTCGTACCTTGGTCATTCATCTATTCTAAAAATGGTTTCACTGTTGTATAATTATTGATCCCAGGGTCTCTATGTGCCCCTGATCTAAAAATCCATTCCATTTCCAGCTTCGCTAGAGCATTGTTATTATCACCCATCCTGGGACTATTATGTAAAGTTTGTAAAACTCTAAATTTAAAATGATGTGTAGGATGAGAACTAATATGTTTAGCTAGAGCATTCAGCTCGTGCTGTTTCCTGATATCATATGTGTGATTATATATACGTTGTCTCAACTTTCTTTTTGTAAGGCCAATATAAAAGGCTGGACATAAATCACAATTAGCCATGTATATCAAATTGCTGGTATCACAACTAGTTCTCATCCTGGGTGTATATTTAAAGTGTCCATGTGGATGTATATATTCTTGTTGATCCGTAATATATCTGCACATACTACATTTTTCACATGGATATGTCCCAGGAGCCATATGATTGGCATCTCTCATGTTCATATTCTTCTGTAAATTAAGTGAAAACATCGTTTTCAAATTATCAGCGGTACGGAACACAAACCCTGGTCTATCACCTACTATAATCCTAGTTTCATCTACTACAGTTAAAATATTCCAATGTTTATTCACTACTTCTTTGATTGCATTAATATCATTGGTGTATTTCAAGATCACATTGATCTTAGTAGTCTGTCTACTTGGCATCATAGGTCTATAGTCTCTATGCTTATTATAACCTTTCTTCACTATTGAGTTGTGTACTTGAGTACCTCCTACAATATTTTCTCGAGGAATAATCTTGTTTCTCATTTCTTGTATTAACTTGATGTCATACCCTCTCTCCGCAAATAGACTTTCCATTCTATCTGCTTCAATGCTTAACATTGCTGGGTTCTTACATATTCTTGTTAGTCTCCAAAATTGTCCACTTATTATACCGGAGAACATGTACCTAGGGTGCATGCTACTATATTCAAGAATAGTATTTCTCCAGCAGCTTTTCCTGTATAGCTTGGACATTAATTTATTATTTATGTCATAGTATAAGGTTATATCTAGAAAGCTGATCTCTTCATATGAGTACTCATAGGTAAACTTTAGGAACTGCGTGGTTCCTTCCAAATAATTTACAAATTCTTTTATTTCATCAACAGTGCCATCCCACATTAATAGCACATCATCCACAAACCGTTTGTACATTTTTATTTTACTTATCCAAGGGCTGTTGAATATATGTTTTAATTCCCAACTATATAGTACTAAGTTTGCGTATCAATTTGCACATGGGGTGCCCATAGCGACACCCCATGTTTGCAAATAATACCTGTTATTAAACATAAATACATTACAACTCAACACTGTTTCTAATAATTGACCAACTAGAATCTGTCTATCTCTAGAAAATCCGCTTTCCGTTGCCATTACCTCCCTTACAGCTTGGGTACCATATTCATTAGGGATGCACGTGAAGAGATCACGTACATCCAGCGTAACCAGTAACACTTCCCTATTTTTTATTCCCAACGAATCAAAAGATTCAAGGTCTTCCAGGAGGTGTTGTGTGTCTCTAAGGATTGTATCCACTTTATTAACTATTGGCCTCATCATTTTTTCTAAAAATCTAGAGATATTGTATGTTGCCCAGTGTCTGCCTGACACTATCGGTCTCATCGGCATGGGTTCGGCTAGTTTGTGTACTTTGGGTAAACCCTTAAGTGTCGGTATCAAAGGTTCCTCTATATAAAGGAACTCAAACATTTCTTTACTGACCTGCCTACACATCAGGATGTCATACAATTCATCTCTTACATTATTTATAATTTTCTTCACTCCTCCTAAGTCTAATTCTAAATAAGTATCATTCTGTCTTAATGTGGCTTCAATCGTCTTAATGTACATATCTTTTTCAAGGAGTACCACTCCCCCTCCTTTGTCAGCATTTATAATAATAATATTCTCATTGTTTCTTAAACTCATTAGGGAATTGTATTCATCTTTCTCCAAATTAAAATATCTTTTCTTAACATTTCTTTTAGTAAATAGTTCATAAATGTCTTTCTCACAAGTCCTCACAAAGCATTCAACATTCGGTGGCAAGACAAGTGAAAAAGTACTTTTACATTTAAAATTGAAGTCTCCAGCTTGTAGCTGGTGGTCTGAGTTCTTAAAAAGCATTTGCAATGCCACTTTCCTTGCAAACAGCCTTATATCTAACAAAATCTCAGACAATTTACTACTTTGAGAAGGTATGTAATTCAACCCTTTGTTGAGTAAAGAAACATCAGATAAAGACAAATGGAGTTTAGAAAAATTAAATACCAAGGTAGTCAGTTCCAGTTTTTCTTTTGGTACCTCTCGTGCCTCTCGGTTGAGAACTTCCGTTTCCTCGGGCCACGGCTTTCCGACCTTCCCCTGGTAAAAGTGTGAAGTTTGATGGGAAAAGGAGCATCCTTGTCCCTGGTTACTGTGGCGGTTGGTTTCCTTATGGCCCCAGTTCTAATAGAATTGTCTATGTGTTGTAGTGCTAGTTGGTTCGATGGTGGTGTCGATGTATCTACATTCATGTTGGGCACATCCCTTATGCTATGTGTGGATTCTCCTGTTCTAGTTAAACTGGTGGAACTTGCTTCTATGGTGTTCATCTCATCATTTTCTGCTTGCCTCTGCTGTGGGCGGAAATGACGTTCTGCTGGTATTGCGTTGTTTCCTGTAGATCTCGGCCAAACAAAGATATCACCTCTTCGGAAATCGTTGACGTCTCTGATTAGTTTTCTCTGCTTGATAACCCTCAATTTTTCACTGAATAAATTTATCTGTGTGGAAACATCATTCAGCTTTCTGTGAAATACATCAGAATTGAATTTCTCAGTTATAGTTCTATATGCCGCATCAATTTCTTTTTGAATAGCTGATTCTATCGGTTCAAAATGTTCCAATAATAGATTCAGGTACTTATTACTTAATTCTAAGTTCAGCTCCTGCCATTTTTTTAGTAGAACAGGATACTGTTGCCCATAGTTCGGCATGCACAAAACGCGCATGCCTCTGGGAATCACTTTAAAATTGATACAAGCTTGCAAATGCTTTCTTTGCCACGCCAATCTCTGGATCTTATACAAATTATTCTCTAGTTCTCTCAGAACTACATAAAAGTCACTCATGTTGTTAACATCATATCTTGTCGGTGTACTATCATTTCTGTCTGGAAAATCCAGATCCAGTAGTGGATTACCTCGGGTGGGTAGGAACGCATCAAGACCCAGCATACCTGCCCTGTTGGTCGGGTTATAGTCAAGTTCTATCCCGGTGTTCTCCATAGCGTGGAAGTAGCAGCAACAAATCCAAGAAATACAAGTAACAAAAAATTGCCACTGTCCTCCTAAAGTGTCCTGTAGCAAATATAGAGTTAAAATCACAAAACAAATCTTCCAGGACACACCACGAGAACACTGAAGTCTTCTAAAAATGCGTACTTTATTCCAATTGATAAAAGGATGTATAAGCGCTTTCACATGCATCTTGCATGCTTCTTCAGATACAATTCAAAACTTTTAACCTAGTTGCTTATATACATCTCATTATTAACAATCATTAAAATCATCAAAGCAATTATACTATTAAACCATAATTAACCAATTAATTAGAGACACTTTAAATATACACCCAGGATGAGAACTAGTTGTGATACCAGCAATTTGATATACATGGCTAATTGTGATTTATGTCCAGCCTTTTATATTGGCCTTACAAAAAGAAAGTTGAGACAACGTATATATAATCACACATATGATATCAGGAAACAGCACGAGCTGAATGCTCTAGCTAAACATATTAGTTCTCATCCTACACATCATTTTAAATTTAGAGTTTTACAAACTTTACTAATAGTCCCAGGATGGGTGATAATAACAATGCTCTAGCGAAGCTGGAAATGGAATGGATTTTTAGATCAGGGGCACATAGAGACCCTGGGATCAATAATTATACAACAGTGAAACCATTTTTAGAATAGATGAATGACCAAGGTACGACTTTTTAAAAGGGATTTTATAATCATCTACTTCCTAAATATTGGCTTAAGGTCAACAGGAACTATAGAAGAGATATTATATACATTGTTCAAACCAGGCTCATTAGAATGGGCTATAAGACCCTTATGCATGTGTTTTTTATACATCCATGTAATTGTTGCTTATGAATATCTATTTGATACGACAATATGTTAACGTTGAACTGTGATGAGGGATGTAGAAACCAGTAATAGATATGCAGATGGAAGTGCATTGTCTTACGGGCACCTTAGACTATTCTCAATTTAGTTTGTCTTACTATGGTGTTCTATCTTGTTGTTTCACTTTACAGAACTCAATGTGTTCTATTTCGAGTTGTAGAAAATTGCTACCGTTTATGAAAGATGCTTTATTTGAGGTATAGAAGGATTAACATATAGGTATTGTTTCTATCATATATCGTATAAATATGTATTTACGTACACTCAATAATTTTTAGGTAGAGGTAAAATTTGATGGAAGATGCACGCGTAGAATGAGATCTATACTGAGGATGTATTTGATTGTTAAGGTTCCATAGATATTTGTTAAGGTTTAAACTATAGCACATAGCATAGAGAAATTAGTATTAATTGGATTTAGTTTCTAACTTCATTAGAAACTGGTCGAAAAATTTAGATTTTTTAAAAATTTTTTAATTACTTATAAGAGAGTTCTTAAGATTAGGATGCCCTTATATGGGCATGAGATGATTTAGGAAATAGGTTGTGCTTCGTACACAAGAGACTTATGCTTCTTATATTTTTATTATATATTTTTTTATTATTTTTATTTTCAATATAGTATTGATCCTGATGTATTTGATAGGGGATATAGAATGATATATAGCAGCAATCGGAAGATTTCCCGAGGAATGGATTAAATCGCTGCCTAATTGGCAGATGTTAAGATGAATTACACTGAAATGGTAACACCTAAGGCACGACGCTTCTAGCAGCGATAGTGCCTTACACCAGGAGTGTATGTGGTGTCACGCCCCCACAAGTAGAACAGGGAGGAAAATGCAGCTTGCTTGTTTTGATTTTTATAAGCATTGAAATGCTTTTAACAAGATATATATGAGAAAGTACGAATTATGATATGTTAACATAACGTTATCCTTGCCTCCGTACTTAGTGTGGGATGCTACTAGTCCCGTATAGGGAAGGAAATAAAATGCACAGCATTAAATCATGTACATAGTAGAATTCTCTAATTAATTGGTTAATTATGGTTTAATAGTATAATTGCTTTGATGATTTTAATGATTGTTAATAATGAGATGTATATAAGCAACTAGGTTAAAAGTTTTGAATTGTATCTGAAGAAGCATGCAAGACGCATGTGAAAGCGCTTATACATCCTTTTATCGATTGGAATAAAGTACGCATTTTTAGAAGACTTCAGTGTTCTCGTGGTGTGTCCTGGAAGATTTGTTTTGTGATTTTAACTCTATATTTGCTACAGGACACTTTAGGAGGACAGTGGCAATTTTTTGTTACTTGAATCTGAAAAATGTAAGATGACTTCACTGAACACTGAATAACCCTAACCAAAGAATCACTGATATTCCGCAGTGTAGTGCAATTTCAGAGGTGGTATATTTAGTTAGGAGGGGTGTGGGAATCGAAGCTCCCGATTTACATGGGTTTAATTGCTTCTATTTTATTTTTCTTTTTTTTTTTTTTTTTTGTGCCCTGATAACCAAGTGGTTAGTTTCCCTGTAAAACATATCAGTGATTCGTTGCTTCAGGTTATTCACTGTTCGGTGAAGTCATCTCATGTGTTTCAGTTTAGAGTAAGTGTAATTTTGATTAAACAAAGTAGACCTATATATATTTTCAGAACTTTTTTATAGTCTCCAGACATGGATCATTGACTGAACCACTGTCAGCCTTTTTTGACGAAATATCTACAGCCCCTGTTGCCACTTGTTCGTGCTAGAATTCAGGACACTACGAATTTTTTTACAAATTATTGACAACATGCAATTAGAGCCTGAATGGCTAATGTGCACTTTGGATGTATCCTCACTATATACCAGTATTCCACACTGGGCTGGGCTTGAGGCCTTGCAATTTTGGTTGGATCAGTCTAACATTTATCCCCTTGGATTCAGTACATGCTTGGTGTGTTTAACTGAACACGTGTTGACCAAAAGTGTTTTTTACTTTTTTGGTAAATGTTTTTGGCAAGTTAAGGGTACGGCTATGTGGGCAACTTTTGCCCCCATTTATGCGGGTCTGTTAATGGTCTATATTGAACATCAGCTCATTTATGATGACTCACACATCTTATTTCTTGGAAAAATTGACATATAGCGACGCTACTTTGATGATTGTTGGATGGTGTGGAGGCGGGATTTTTTTTTTTTACAGGAATTTGCTGAATACCTCAACCAGAACAAATGGGACATACAATTCACCTTGAATGCCAATAAAGATACCATCACTTTTTTAGATGTGACGGTTATTAGGAATTTGGATCATACCCTAAAAACTGAGGTTTTTCGCAAATATCCCAGTACAATACATTACTACATGCTGGTAGCCACCCCCCCCCCACACACACACATCATCCACAATATACCCAAGTCACAATTTTTGAGAATGCGTCACATTTGTTCTACACAGGACACTTATGCCCGGTATGAACAAGATCTGCATAACTGCTTTATCCAGAGGGGATACAAAGATAGTAATATCTGTCAGGCCAGGGATCATGTTAGACAACAACCCAGAGCAAGTTTATTACAATATAAAAAGTCTGATGTTGACAGGGATGGACAACAGCCCATTTGATTGGTAACTACCTTTGGCAGGAATTTTCAGACCTTTAAGCGGGTTATTAACCAACACTGGGATATCCTAAAAGCTAATGTCAAGCTTAATGACATTCTTTCTTCCACGTGTTCATTTTCTTTTCGTAGGGGGCCCACTTTAGGGTCACATTTTAGTCATTACAAATGCAAGGTTCCACCCTGACTCCAACAGTCTACCATATTTGGGAATAAGGTCAAGGGATATGTACCTTGTGGACATTGTTCCACATGTCCCCATATATTTAAAACTAGTACTTTCACCAGCTCTAACATCCCCAAGGTCTATGACATTTTATGTTTTGGAAATTGCAGTTCTGAATGGATTGTTTATTTGGCTACCTGTTCCTGTTCGGCGTTTTATGTTGGACAAATGCCTAGAACACTGAGGCTTTGGATATCCGAACACCTCAGTGAGATCAGGAACAGGAGAGCTATCAATGCTTTGTTCAAGCACACCTTGGCTCATAAAACAGCCAGATATACATTTACTGTTATTGATAGGGTTCAGGGTCATAATTTTTCTAAAGTTGGTTGGCACACTATATTAAATAAGAAATCAGGTTGGATCATCAGGCTAGGGGGTTTGTTTAAACCTGGTCTGAATGAGTTGTCATGTTTAATCCAACCAATAACTTTTGTGAATGCTAATGATGTCATCTATTTAAGGATCAGATATTTTTACTTGTGTTAATGCACTGAGGAAGGCTGTTGCCGAAACCGGTAAACCATTTGTTTTTTGAAGCTACCTGAATAAATTTTCTACCCATTGTGCTGAATCTTTTTGGTTTTTATTTATTGCCTTGCTTGGTTTGGTCCGCACACATCTGTACGTGTGGGTGTCTGTGTTTGGTTTGATTATATGGAAACAACTTGATAAATGTACTCATGTTTATATGCAGAGGGATAAAGCCCTGATTACAATCCATATGATTTAAGTTTGAATGGCAGTTCAGGACAAAACTGTCTCACTCCTCACTGGGGGAGGGAGTGGTGGTTCTAGTCATCTAATAACCACCGTGCAAGTGGAGGCCTACCAGATGCCAAATGTGGCCAGAATGATGGACACAAACTTTGTTCTGCTAAGTTAGGATGGTCATTCTCTGTATCACGTATATAGAATCACACACATGTTGAGGAGAAGTAATTGTGGGCTCTTGTGAAGATGCTGGTGTTCACATTAACTATCAGGAGTTGTAGTAATGCCTCAGTTAATTTATTTATTTATAGGTTCATAGGTTGGTACTAGGCTATCAGCCCTAGGGCCTATACAAGCCTAGCCATAACAATTCCCTGGATATTTCTTCCCACAATATTTACTTCCCTGGACCCCCGTCTAGCATGGTGACTGATGTGATTCCCCGGGGTGAATTTCCTATCTCCTATTCAATTGTCAAGGTTCCTTTTGAAGAGGGCCAAGGAGGCGCTCTGCTTGACATGTATGGGCAGTCTATTCCAGAGTATAGATAGTCTCTGGGTCAGGAACCTATCCCTCCAGCATGTTTTGTTCATTGTGATAACAAGGTTTAGATCCCTGGAGCGTGTAGCTCTGAGGGATTGGGATTTCTTTAAATGGAGCACGTCCAACAGCTCAGGGTTTGACATGGCCTTGTATGTTAAGTAGAGCTCACCTCTGAGTAGACAATATGCCACGGAGTATAGCTGGAGTTTTTTCCGACGGTCAGCATTGGGCATCTGCTTTAGGCCTGTGATTCTTTAAATGAGGTATTTCTGTGGCCTTTCCAGCTGTTGCAGATGTCTTGAGATGTACATACCAAATGGGGCGTTGTATTCTATAATGGGTCTATTGAGGGATGAGTACAGTAGGACAATGACCTCCTTTTTTCTGGATGAAAAGCCCTTAGTGATGAGGTGTGCCACATAGAAGGATTTCCTAACTGTTGTGGCAATGACATTTGATATTTGACATTTGACATTTGTTTATCAGAAAAGTTTGAGTGGGTGGGTGTCCATTTTCAGTGGAGGCCAGGGGAGAAAAGCTCCAGAGACACAACATATTACATTAGCTTATATTAGCTTATTACAGAGCAACATTGAATATTTTCACACACAGGAAAGAATATACAATAGATAGCACATCATTTTTTCATGTATTAGATGAAACATACCTGCACATTAATTACAGATATTAGCTATTACTAAGGAGACTATATACATGAGACAAGTGGTCCTTACAATTATATAATTCAGATCAGTATGATGTAACTTTTGTTTATTATAATGTACTTCGTTACATATCTTATAGTACAGGGTTGAGAGAGGAGGGGAATTACATGAAATGGATAGTAGGAAACCAAAATTTATGTGTTTATTAGTAAAGTGTAGGGTATGGACAGGGAAAAAGCAAAAGGGAGAAAGCAAAAGAAAAGTTAGGGGCTGTATGGTGATAACAGTGTAAGGTATATGTAAAAAGGCAAGACATTATCAATTGTATAAAACAGAATACCAAAATAGATGGTAATGCTGTTACAGTTACAAATTAAGGAGTTGTGTCTTTAACCTGGTGTAGAACATGAGCAGAGCCATGTATTTTTTAGATAATTTTTAAGAGAGTATAAAGTAAAGAACCTCCTATCGATGCCCAAAAGATGGCTTCCATGACTGGCTCATATCTAATGGGGAACAAATGGCCAGAAATAGCTATTGACCCTATGGAGAATAAATGGTTTAGTGGCTGGGAACATGTGAGGAATGAATAAGGCAGAAATGTCTCTTGACCCATGGATAATTTATTGGTCAGAGAGCATATAAAAAGGCTGATGGCTAGCAGGTATCAGGGATTAAAAATTTATAAAAAAAATGAATAACTTTGACAAGTCATAATAGTTTATTTTGATGGAAATGTAATGCAAATATTAAATAAAATGACAGATAGAAGTAGGGCTAATATTAACTTCCCATATTTGGAATGAGATACCCCAATGGTACATTCTAGGTATGAATGGATGATTCACAAACAGAACTTGATCAAACATTGCCTTACAGACCACACAAGCACTACTTGGTAACCAATTAGAAAAAGAACATAGTGAAAATTCATAAAGCCTTTCTGAATATTTCAAGTTTTCTAGTCCTATGAACTTTCCATATAGGAATCATTGTACCTTTTTAAGTTCTTTCTGGTTGCAGAGTCTGAAGGCTATAAAATGCAGCACTGTATTCAATAATGGGTCAGCTTGGTGAGAATACAGTGCATAATGGTCTGTTGTGACAGACAAGTAAGCCTCCATCATGACTTGTTGCATATTTTTGCTTTACTAGTGTTTTAGCTATTGAATTACAAATGGATTGACATTTAATGCTGTTATTTTTTCAGTTTCCTTATGTGCAACAATGCCAAAAGCTTTAGCAAGGTCAAGATAAGCAAAATGTACTGCCATCCCTTCTTCAAGTGCTAATGTTGCCATTCATAAGAATACCATAAGATTCATAAATCATTGTGTGTGCACAGACTATGTACCATACATCATAGACATGATTTACTATATTGTTACAAACTATATAAAATGTTAGAAACAGTAACCAGTTTTATTGTTTTTTATATGGTCCAGTTTACAGTTTAGTATGTTGAAGTTCAGTATTATGGGTTTCAGTCTTATGGGTTTCAGTCAAGTGACTTTTCAGTCTTTTGAAAATTCAGTCTTATGGTCTCAGTCAAATGAGTTTCAGTCAAATGAGGTTTCTATCACATGACAAGGATCCGTATACATACATCTGTGAAAAGAATATCAACTAACTAAATGCAAACAAAAACTCTTCAACTATGCAAATAAGAACAAGCAGAACAGAACAGGTGTTGAGCGCTTTCGTTCTTTAATGGTGACAAGAACTTCTTCAGAAAAATATTTTTAGGAATGAGTATGCAACTGGTAAGCAGTACCTTAAATATCCTTGTTGGCACAAAGTAAACAGTCAATAAAATGTACAAAAAACTTTAAATCAGCCGTAAATGATAAACTCAACCTTTGAGTTAAGGCAAGTCAAAAGGTAATAAAATGTTACAGACAACCAGTTCATTGTTTTAGTGAACCTGTAAAGTCTTTGAAATATTGTTAGTGGTGAGGGGTTTACCTCAACCACCTCAAAGCACACTTAATATTCAGAGTTTCATTCAGTCTTGGGAAAACCTCTGCACTGAGGAATAATTGCCAATTTAACTCACAAAACTCCAGAAAAGTATCCACATCACCTTAAAATAAATTAACCTGCTCTAAAACTAGAAATACAAATTTCTGGAAATCTGTGCATACTTGACTGTGTTTGCCTAAAGCATTATTTGTCTCTTTATTACGTATGGCTGCACAGTGTTCTTTGATAGGCTTGACAGTTTCCTTGATGTCTTTCCTACATATAAACTGTGGCAGGTCATGCAAACACCCTGCATAAACCACGTTGATGCTATGATAGTTAAAAAAATCTATGGAAAATTACTGTGTAGAATAGTGTGTTGTACCTTTAAGAAGTGTTTCCAAGGACAGTACCTTTAAGAAGTGTTTCCAAAGACAGCACATGCATATAAAGAGCAAGCACGTGCCAGCTTCAGTGCCATTTTGAGAGTGCAGCCAGAGAGTGAGCATGAATGAGTGTAATATATAGTTTGTTTATAAGTTTATCTAAGTTAAAGTTATTAAGCTTCAATCTTGATGTGTTTGTACATGATAAAGCTGCTTGAACAGAACTCACAGATGTTCGTCTGTTTTCTCCTGACCAGACAAGCTGCATGGTGTCAGAACCAGGATTCCAGAGACTGCTTTTCAGAGCTACAAGGTGCAGAGTTAACAGTGAACTCCTAGAAGGTCTTGAACCGAGGTGCTAGAGAATAAACTACTTTTGGGTCTGAACCAGTGGTATTGATTTTCTTATCGTTGTTAATTGTTTGGATTAACAGTGAAGGTAAACTAAGTGAACCGAGTAGAAAAAAGGGCCAGAAATGAACTAAAGGTAATGAAAACTTGCAAGAATAATTTATTTTATTAAAAAGATAAAATGGAGCATTATAAGGGCACAGAACGCATTATTAAACGAGAGGTACAAAAAGTTTAGTAATTAAATGAAATGTTTGAAATTAAGATATTTGATAAAATGATTATCAGAAAAGCACATAAGGGGTTTGGAATTACCTTGGAATATGAAAACAAGCGTGTTTAGAGTAAAACGAGCATGCTTAAAGTAAAACGAGCATGTTTAGAGTAAAACGAGCATGTTTAAAGTAAAACGAGCATGTTTAGAGTAAAACGAGCATGTTTAAAGTAAAACGAGCATGTTTAGAGTAAAATGAGTGCAAGAAAAGTATAATAGGCAGGAAAAGAGATTAAACAAGCAAAACGGATATAATAAGGGCAAAAAGGGCACATTAAGCATAAATAAAGCAACGCAACTGCATGTTTTTTGGTAACTTAACTGTGTTTTGGTATAAACTACTATTTTGCATTGATTGAAGCTATTCAGGGCGTAACTAGAGTTATTCAAAGTATCTCAAAGCTTACGTGTATGGTTATTACTGCCCATTTATTCTAAAGAGTTTATTTGTGTGCAAAGTGCAACTATTTTGCAAAATGCATTCAAAATACAGCCATTTTGAAGTTTCTTGGGTGTGTCTATTCGCACAGTGCCACCATTACAGAGTGTTTCTTGCACTGTAGAGAGCTATTTAGCAAAGTACAGCCATTTTGGAGAAGTTTCAGTGTGCTGTGTACTGTTTATTCATGAAGTGCAGTTAATTTGAAATGTTTTTACTCTGAGCATCTTCTGACTAGTTTAGTTGCACAGTGCAGTTATTTTGAAATGTTTCTTACACTGATAAGAGTTGATATCTTACAGTACAGTGATTTCAAGAGTATTCTTGTGCCCAGGAGACTTAGCAAAGTTCAATTATTCAGAGGCATGTTGTGCTGTTGGGTATAGTTACAAGTACTGACATAAATGTCTGGCATGTGTGTGTGTGTGTGTGTGTGTGTGTGTGTGTGTGTGTGTGTGTGTGTGTGTGTGTGTGTGTGTTCATGCATACTTGCAAAAGCCTTCACTGGTATGTGTTAATATGGCAGAGGCATTTCGCAGACTAAAGGCCCACTTGTATTTGATCAGAATATTGCAGAATTTTTGAGCAAGAGTACGATATTTTTATACAAGCAGCTTATTCTGATAAAGATGCACGCAGCAGGACATTAATTTTGCTAAACCTAGCTGGGTCAGAGGCCATTGAAAGAGAATGTTCATTTATGTATGCACAAGCAGTACATAAGGAGAAAGGGAAAACCATCACATTGTTGCACAGGCTAAATCAAGGGAAGACCCCAAGTGTTTGAAAACAAATTCAGGGAAATGTGCAGCCCCCAGACAAATGTTACATTACAGAGGCATTTGTTTTACACAAGAGATCAAAGGGCAGGAGAAACTTTTGCAGCTTATATTACTGACCTGAGAAACAAAGCTAAAATGGGTAGGTTTGGTGATTTGAAAGATGAGCTGATAAAGGACAGGCTTGTGTGTGGTATTAATATTTCTGCAGTTAGAAAGATTTTGCTTTGTGACAGTGATTTAACATTGAGCAAAGCTATTGAGATGTGTCAAATCTATGAAGTTACAGAAAGGCAAATAATTATGTTTGCAAGTGATAAAGGCATGGTTTCAGTAGGCTCGAGAGCAAATGTAGACACCATGCAACACGTGGCTAGCAGAAGCAGGCACATGTCAACTGTAACCTCATGTGGGTGTGGCAGGTAAAACCATAAGTTTTTCAGCAAGTTCTAATACTAGTTCAGTGAAAAATACATGCTCAGTGCATTGCAAGGGTGAATCAGCAAAACCCAAATCAAGCTGTATTGTTAACCATCGCAATTGTGGTGCCAATCATGAGTCTAAAAGAGAAAAGTGCTTAGCATTTGGTTAGGAATGCTACAAGTGTGAAAAATGGGACCATTTTCAAAAGTTTTACAAATCAAGTAAACCTCACACAGTTATAAAAAAAGAGTCAATTAAAAAAGCAAGTTGATCATATAGAGAGCTGCAAGCCTACTTTCTACGTAAATGGTGTATCAGTAATTGGTGAAAAGATTTATGCAGTAGATTTGTTGGCAAAGAGTGAAGTGCTTTGTACTATCTAGATCAATGGTAAAATCACTGAGCTCAAAGTAGACACTGGTTCAAGCATTTGAGGACCTTAAGCAGAAAATTGCCACACCACCTACATTAAGATACTATGATGTCAATAAACCAGTAACTCTTTCCTGTGATGCTTCAAATTTTGATCTTGGTACATTTATTCTTCAAGAGGATAAACCAGTAGATCACAGACACAGCACGGCAATAACGTAAATAAATGAAAAACTGGTGTGGAAGGCAAACACAATAACTCCTCGGCTTGGACACAGTGCAGAAAGTTTATTACACACAAAATAAGAACACCAGGTTAAGCGCTTTCATCTGACACATGCAGACTTCTTCAGAACAAAGACATACAATTGCACTTACATTTTATATTCATTATCGCGCCAAAAATCACTTCACAAACAATAATGATTTAAAGATGTATGCAAAGAATGTATACTAAAACCATGTCTTGATGCTAAATCCTATCTTAGAAAATCTTAAAAATAATCTTAAAAATAAGGAGATCCTCCAATATGTTAAACATATTAAGCATATAAAAACATAATAATACAAGATTCCCTTAACATTTGAGTTGTAAATACGATACGTAAAATCTCATAAGTCAAATACACAATGACAATAGTCAAAACACAAACCTGACCAATAAATATGATAATAAATATGAACTGTTAAATAAATATGATTAATGGACTGTTAAATAAATTCATGGACTGTATTAAAAATTAATTGATTGTTTTAAGAATTAGTTCATGGACTGTTTTTAAAAATTGTATCAAAAATATGTGTCAAAAATATATACAATAATTGTATTTATATATATATATATATATATATATATATATATATATATATATATATATTTATGAAATATATGCGGAACGCTGTTCAAAACACTATGCTATCTGCAAGAACGGTTTTAATCTGATAAAATCATTGATGCCAGGCAATCTTGTGGCATCAGTGAGAATCTGCCACTTGCTCTCTTTCATGGCCAAAAAAGCTTTTACGTTCCCCCCATATACTGTGATATTAACCTTATCAATAATTACGAATTTAAAATAATGCGTATCACCATATTTTAATATATGCCTGTAAAGGGCATTCTTAGTATCTTTCTTCTTAATACTAAATAAATGCTCATAAATGCGATGTCACAATTGTCTCTCGGTCTTGCCAATGTAAAACGCTGAACATACTTGGCAGGTTGCAAGATATACAACAAATTTAGTATTGTAATTTCCTGTCCTGCAATGTATATATGTTTTGTTAAAATTTTCCAATTTTACACCCCCTATTTCATTAATGGTGTAACATTGGTTGCATGTACCCCCTTTTTTACCACTGGTATTTGATTCTAAAATCCTTTTGAGGGTGTCCTGTTTTATAAACAAATTTGGGATGAGATCCCAAAGTCAAAGCCAGATCATCATTCATAGTAAATAAATTCCAGTGTTGCCTCACTATGTTTTCAATGTACTGAACTATGGGTGAATACATTAACACACAAACCCTATTATCAAATCCCTCCTTATGTTTATTATCCGATGGTAAAACCCCAGGTGTTGGGTTACCCAACAAAGGTAAATATTTGTTACCCCATTCTTTGCTGACATATTTAACAACATCATTTAATAGGGAAACCGGGTATCCTCTCACACTGAACATTGACCTAATTAATTCGAGTTCATTATCCAAGACAGCTCTGGTCGACGACATACGGGCTGCTCGGATACACTGTCCTTTAAAAACAAATTTGGGATGATTACTGCTGAATTCCAAGTAATCATTGGAAAATGTCGGCTTTCTATGTATGCAGGAGACAAAACCATCGTCACCATGGCTAACATAAGTGTCCAAGTAGGCTATACCCTTTTTATTGATATTGTATGTAAACTTTAAAAAGTCTGTGGTGTTATTGATGTAATCAAAGAAAGGCTGTATTAATTCTTCTGGACCCTTCCATAGCACAAACAGATCATCCAAAAACCTTGAATAATAAACAATATGTTGAAAAAATTCACTTCTAAATAGGTGTAGGTTTTCCCATTCAAGCATGACAAGATTTGCAAATATGGGAGCACAAGCTGCTCCCATTGCAACACCCCTAGTCTGTCTAAAGTATTCATTTTCGAAGTGTATGTAATTGTAGTCTAATACTAAGCCCATCATGTCAACAATGAGGCTAATCCTGTCCCATTCCATGCTGGAATATTTCCTAAGGCTGTTGCAAAAATAATCAAGTCCAATTTCTTTAGGGATACATGAGAAGAGATCAGTTACGTCAATAGTGATGTAAATGAGGTTCTCATTCCATAGTTGCAATGTTAAATTCCTAAGAAACATCCATGAATCTTTTATAAGGTGAGGAATGTTTTTATATATGTGCTTCACCCATTTATCAATTTTATTATTTTAAATTCGTAATTATTGATAAGGTTAATATCACAGTATATGGGGGGAACGTAAAAGCTTTTTTGGCCATGAAAGAGAGCAAGTGGCAGATTCTCACTGATGCCACAAGATTGCCTGGCATCAATGATTTTATCAGCATAAAACCGTTCTTGCAGTTAGCATAGTGTTTTGAACAGCGTTCCGCATATATTTCGTAAATATATATATATATATATATATATATATATATATATATATATATATATCAATACAATTATTGTATATATTTTTGATACATATTTTTGATACAATTTTTAAAAGCAGTCCATGAACTAATTCTTAAAACAATCAATTAATTTTTAATACAGTCCATGAATTTATTTAACAGTCCATTAATCATATTTATTTAACAGTTCATATTTATTATCATATTTATTGGTCAGGTTTGTGTTTTGACAATTGTCATTGTGTATTTGACTTATGAGATTTTACGTATCGTATTTACAACTCAAATGTTAAGGGAATCTTGTATTATTATGTTTTTTATATGCTTAATATGTTTAACATATTGGAGGAACTCCTTATTTTTAAGATTATTTTTAAGATTTTCTAAGATAGGATTTAGCATCAAGACATGGTTTTAGTATACATTCTTTGCATACATCTTTAAATCATTATTGTTTGTGAAGTGGTTTTTGGCGCCATAATGAATATAAAATGTAAGTGCAATTGTATGTCTTTGTTCTGAAGAAGTCTGCATGTGTCAGATGAAAGCGCTTAACCTGGTGTTCTTATTTTGTGTGTAATAAACTTTCTGCACTGTGTCCAAGCCAAGGAGTTATTGTGTTTGCCTTCCACACCAGTTTTTCATTTGTTTAGGATAAACCAGTAGCCTATGCATCTAGGACTCTTACTCAAACTGAAATGCAATATGCTGAAATTAAGAAAGAACTATTGGCAATAGTATTTGCATGTTCCATGATTATATCGATGGTCAAGCTATTCAGATTGAAACTGATCACCATCCTCTAGTAACTATTTTAAAGGAGCCTATGCATTCAGCTCCAGCGAGACTACCAAGTATGATGCTCAGATTGCAAAAATGCAACTTCAAAATGGTCTATACAAAAGGCAAACTTCTTTATCTGGCTAATACCTTATCCAAATCACCCAGAAATACAACGGAACAGCCTAATGCAGAGAATTTTGACTTTGATGACATGGAAGTGCACAATTTTTCTACCATGAGACTTGATGAACTGAGAGATCATACAAAGACTGATCCAGTTTTGCAAAAGCTCAACCACTTCATTAATGTTGGATGGCAATCGAAGCAATCTAGTGTACCACCTGAAGTGCAAACTTATTTTCCTTACAGAGATGAAATGTTGATGGAAGATGGCATTATTTTCAAAGGTCCTAAAATTGTTCCTGCCTCCTTACAACGTGAATATATCCACAGCATCATGGTCACTCAGGTTCCGAATCTATCAAAAGAAGGGCGAAAGGACTAGTATTTTGGCTTTCTCTAGCAAAAGATATTGATAAAGTACTTTCTTTTCGTTCAGTATGCAATGGTACTAAGCCGCATTTACAAAAAGAACCAATTCAGTTAAGTCAAGTTCCTATACTATCTTGGTCAACAGTAGCCACTGATACATTTGAGTGGAACAATCAGCATTACTTAGTGTTGGTAGACTCTTATTCGAACTGGTTTGAGTTCGATTTACTACCCAACCTAACATCCATTGCTGTTATCACCAAGTTGAAATGTTTATTTCTCAGTCCATGAGAGTCCACAGAAGCTTATCTCTGACAATGGTACCCAATTTAACAGTCAATTGTTTAATAAATTTGCAAAAGAATAGGACTTTGTACATGTTACTACTAGTCAGAATACCCACAGTCAAATGGACTAGCTAAAAGCAATTATTAGAGAAGTCAAAGCGTGATAATACTGATGTCTTTTTGAATTTACTCACTCTCAGAAACATACCCCGTGACAATATACTTGGCTCGCCTGCTCAGAGACTTCTATATAGGCAAACCAGAACAACATTGCCTATCAGTTCCAGTTTGTTGAGGCCTAAAGCTATGAACAACGAACAATCAGAGCCCAACAATTCAGAAAGCATTCTTTCCAGAAGTCCATTTATGATAAATCGAGCAGATTTCTTCATCCATTGAAAGGAGAGACAGTGAGGATATAAATGGCAAAGGTTTAGAGCAGATTGGTCAAGTAACAATTATATGTGCCAAGCTGAGATACTACTTCATGGAATATTAGGGTGTGAAGTACTGGAGAAATCGCAGACATCTTCCTGTATCAAAATCGATATCGCTGCATTGTTCCTGTGATACAGACTCTAGATCTCACAGCAATCCAGACAATGTTCCTGTTGCAGAATATGTCTTAACTTCTACTTCTGTTCCTGATAATGTTCCTGATGTCCTTAAAGTTGAACATTCAGCAGAGACAGTCCCATTTGCTAGACCTAGTTCTAATTTCTATGTCACATGATTTGGTCGTATTCCCAGACCTAGGGTGAAATACACAGCAACCTGGACATAATTGTTTATATGTATTTAGCTCTGTATAATTGCATGTTAAATAATTATTTGGTATCAATTGCATGTCAAGTAATGTTGTCAATAATGCATGACTCATTTCTCAAACAGGGAGGATGTAGAATAGTGTATGTTGTACCTTTAAGAAGCGTTTGCAAGGACTGCATGTGCATATAAATAGCAAGCACGTGCCAGCTTCAGTGCCATTTTGAGAGTACAGTCAGAAAGTGAACATGTATGAGTGTGATAGCTAGTTTGTTTATAAGTTTATCTAAGTTAAAGTTATTAAGTCTCAATGCTGATGTATTTGTACATAATAAAGATACTTTAACAGAACCAACAGATGTTCGTCTGTTTTATCCTGACCAGATGAAAAACATAGTTTGGGCCACTGTAGATGAAACTGCAAACCATGCACAAGGCACAGGTGAACATTCATGGAGGTTTATCAATGCCATTAGAATTTTCAATCATAAGTGGTGCATCTGAATGTACAAATGAGGTCTGCAATGATTTAATTCTCTTGTGTGAGAAAGTTGGTGCATTTCCTAATACTGAGGTTAATTCCCTGTTACTATGTATAATGTCCCAGTGTTTAGAAATAATGTCTATATTAGGTTTCTGGTCAACGAACCCAACAGGACTGAACATACAAAATTCCAAATCCAGTGCACAGTAAAGATAAACGCAATCCACAAACAAACCAGCATTGACTGGTAAAAGGATATTTCTGGTTTAGTGAAAAAATATTCCAAAGACTGCAGTTTCTCCAGACAATAGATATAGATATATAGCTCTCTCTCTCCCTCTCTCTCAATATATATATATATATATATATATATATATATATCTATATATATATCTATATATATATATATATATAAATATATATGGATATATATAGATACGTAGATGTAGATACATATGGTTCTTTATCATTTCATCAAAGGTAGGTTTGACTGAAGGTATACTTGACAGAAAATTCATCTGACTGAAAGCCATTTTATCAAAAACATTCAACACAACCCCCACACCCTCCTTAATTATATATTCTTACTCCACATTTGCAGACCCTTGGTCAGAAATGACATCAGAAATACCATCTATAGATTTTTACAGTTTTTGATGAAATGGCCTTTCAGTCAAATGTACTTTCAGTCATTTTTTTCTGCCATTTGTGGTTAAGTTAAACCTACATTTGACAAAATTGACAAAATGATACAGAGACTTGTATACATAACTATCTATCTAGCTATCTATATATGATTGTCTCATCAAATAGGAACTCCCAAAAGAGTAAATAAAAAGAGCAATCTTCTTAGACTCAAACACAGAACACTGAAAAAAAAATTGCCTCCCCCACACACCCCTCCTAACTAGGTATACCAACTCTGAAATTGCAGAAAAAAGCATGTTCACTCTTTTGAGCATTCACTCTATCCAATTACTATATATATATATATATATATATATATATATATATATATAGACACACACCCACACACACATATATATATATCTATATATATATATATGTGTGTGTGTGTGTGTGTGTGTCTATAGATATATATATATATATATATATATATATATATATATATATATATATATATATATATAGATATATATATATATATATATATATATATACACACATATACATATATATATATACATATACATATATACATATATATATATATATATATGTGTGTGTGTGTGTGTGTGTGTGTGTATATATATATATATATATATATATATATTTAATATATATATATATGTGTGTGTGTGTGTGTGTGTCTGTATCAGTAAATGGAGCATGTGCAACAATCTTTTGTTACACAAATGTCTTATTACAGAACCAGCAAGTCCTTGCCAAGCATATTATAGTGACAGGTGGAATTTAAAACATTTGATAAGTATCTGGCAGTTTCTACAGTGGTTAAGGTTGTGAGCTGTAATTCTTGTGGCACAGAGTTTGATTCCCTTAACTTTCATTTGCCTACTGTGTGACCCTGCACATACCACTTTACCAGACATTGCTCCCAGGTCACCTCTGGAAAGTACTTGTATGTCCAATGTGTCTACCTGGATAATAAATAGGATTATCAAAACAATATCTGTTATGTAGTTCATAGGTTCATAGGTTCATACTAGGCTACCTGCCCTAGGGCAAGCCTAGCCAGAGTGTGTTTGGCTTTCGCCACCCATTTTAAAATGAATTTTGCTATGCCCTTTTTCGAGGTTAGTATACTGTGCATCTGTCTAACAGTGACACAGAAGTGATACCCGGAGTAAATCTACAATCTCCCATCCACTCATCAAGATTCCTCTTGAAGAGAGTCAATGAGGGACTCTGCCTAACCTGGACTGGGATTTTATTCCAGAGTGAAGGGAGCCTCTGGGTTATGAATCTGTCCCTCCAGCATGTCCTATTTATTTCAGTGCTGAGGTTCAAGTCTCTCTAGTGCGTAGCTCAATGGGATTTGGATTTTCTGAGGTGCAGCATGTCCATTAATTCCGGGTTGGACATGGCTTTATACGTCAGGCACAGATCGCCTCTGAGCAGGCGGTATGCCACTGAGTAGAGCTGGAGTTTCTTTAACCGGGCAGCATATGGCATCTGTTTGAGCCCTTTGATCCTCTTGGTGAGGTACTTTTGGGGTCTTTCCAGTTGCTGCAGGTGTCTGGTAAGGTACATCCCAAAAGGGGCATTGTACTCAATTATGGGCCTGATGAGGGATGAGTAAATAGGCATGATGACCTCCCCTGATCTAGATGTGAATCCCTTCATGATTAGGTGGGCTATATAAAATGATTTTCTAACCACTTTGGCCACATGGTTGTCGAATGAGAAATTGCTATCAACTTGGGTCCCCAGGTCCCTAATTACTTCTTCCGTACTTAATGGATTACCATCTATGTGGTAATTTGTGGGCACTTTGTTTTTGCGAAGGATGACTATACACTTTTTGCCATTTAGCTTGAGGCCATGGCTCTGGCACCAGTTGTCTGTTTCTATGAGGCCCTTTTGTAGGATGCTTGTGTCAGCTAAAGAGTCAATTATGGCGCCCAGTTTGCAGTCATCTGCGAACTTGGTCAGCCACAGTCCTTTCGTGTTGGCCTGTACCTCCGAGAAATATATACCGAACAAGAGAGGTCTCAGGACTGAGCCTTGTGGGACGCCACTTGTAACTGGTTTGGAGTCTGACATGGCTCCAGCAATTCTAACCATGTGGGTTCTGTCCTTGAGCCAGTTTGCAACCCATCTAGTGACATAGGGGTTTATATTTAAGCTGGTTAGCTTATCTATAATGCCCGAGTGGGGTATTGTATCAAAGGCTTTTGCGAGGTCCAGGTAGGCTGTGTGGACCACCTTCCCCTTGTCAATGGCCTTGGTGACTGTTTCAAAGAAATTGACCAGGTTTAAGAGGCAGGATTTGTCCTTAACAAAGCCGAACTGGGTAGGATCCAGTGTCTGTAGGTCCCCAATATCTTTATTTATGAGGTCCATGATAATCCTTTCCATAGCTTTGCAGACCAAGCTAGTCAGGCTTATGGGGCGATAGTTTCCAGGATCCGTTGAGGCACCACCTTTGTGGAGAGGGACCACTGTTGCTGTACGCCACTCTTTGGATACATATCCTCAGTAAGGCTGAGATTGAACAGTAGTTTTATGTTTGGGTTTAGTTCTTCTTGGAGTTAATGTAGGACGCAGCCCGGGACACCATCTGGTCCCATTGATGCTGTGTTTTTTGCTTTGGAGAGGGCGGCTCTTACCTGAGCATCTTAGATGTCAGGGGGGGCAGCATTCTGCTGGGATAGATATTTGCCCTTTTGGTGGGGAAGGGGGGGAGAAGTTTGTGCTAAACCTGTCAGCTAGGATGTTGGCAATGTCTGTGAGTTCGGTGTATTTTTTGTCCTTTTGGACTAATTCTGAGCATATCTGGGAATTCCCACCCAGGTTTCTAACATAACTAAAGAAAGCCTTGTGATTATCCTTAGTGTCCTGTGCAATATTTCTCTCGAAGCTGACCTTAGACGATTTTATGAGTGCCCATAGTTTTTTGCTAATACTGATCAGAGATGCCTTCCCTTTTTCGGATTTTGCTCTATCATGTAGTAGCTTCCTCCTTCTATTGTATAGTTTGTTTATGGCTGGGGTCCACCAGACAGGACACCTGCCTTTGGAGAATTGGGTCTTGGGTTTGTTTGGGATTGCATGATCCATGCATTCCTGAAGGTGTTCATAGAATGCGTTTATAAAGGATTCTGCAGTCTGGGCCATATTTTCCACAGGCCCAGGGGCTTTGAAGGATTCCACCTCGGTTTTGAGGAGTGTGAAATTTGCTTTAGAGAAGTTTTTCACTGTGGTTTTCTGGGCAGGGGCTGGGGTCGGGATGTGAATATCTAGTGAGATTAGTTTATGGTCTGATCTTACCAGTGTGGGATACACTTCTGGTCTGGAGCATAGAGTCCCCATGTTGGTGATGATCAGGTCCAGTATGTTTTCCCCTCTTGTGGGAGTGGTAACAAGCTGTTCCATAGCATTTGAGTTTATAAATTCTATGAACCTTTGGGCTAGGGTGTTGGAGTTAGAGTAATGCTCCCAGTCTATGTTTGGGTAGTTGAAGTCGCCCAATATAATGGTGTTTGGAGAGACCTTCATATTTTCCAGTGTTCTCAGGAAGGCCGAGTGGGGTTCCTAGGTTTGGGAGGGTGGTCTGTAGCAGGCTATAAACTGGAAGGCAGTTTTACCCACTGTTAGTTGCACATGGATAGTCTCTGATGCTTCGTGCTGTGCCACCAACCTGGAGGTGTGGGTATCTTGACGAATAGTGATACTCCCCCTCCTTTTGTGGTTCGGTCCAAGTTTTGGGGCCGAAAAACATGGTATGAGGTATAACCTGGTAGTGCTGGGGTGCTCTCGACAGCCTTGAACCAGGTTTCTGTTACTGCACAGATATCGATGTTCTCCATGCTAAGGAGAGTTTCGAACGTGCATCTTGAGGTTTAGACTTCTGGCATTGAGTAGCATTACTCTTAGTTTTTTATCCCTTGTGATACCTATGGAGGTGGGTTTGTCTTTTGAGCCTTGCCTAAAAAAGGCACTATGGGGGTGGCAAGAGCCTTTGCCAATATCCAAAAGCCCAGGGTGACAGGTGCAAGCCATCCCTAGCGAAGCATCGTGGCTTGTCGAGCATGTCATCCCAGGCTGACAGGCATTGCATCCCCTTTGAATGACACCAATACTTAAGCCAATTGTTGAAATTGATCATCTTGTCTTCATATTGTGGCATCATTCTTGGTGAGGGTAAGATGCTACTCAAGGTCAGGGTCATACCGGCCTGGGCCACATGCTCAGAGAGCTCCTCTATGTCTCTTTTCATGTAGTCCAGGGAGGTACGTCTCAGGTCATTCACACCAGCATGGACAATGACTGAGTCATATTTGTGCTTGCCTTGGAGTAACCTGAGTGCTTGTGTTATGTGGTGGATCCTAGCGCCCGATAGACAGCTCACCGTGACCTTCTCCTTGTTCAGCCTGGTGAGCGGGACGTCAGTGTGCCTGACGACAGAGTCACCTATTACAAGTGTATCAGGTGTGTTGTTTAGCCTTAAGGGCTGTGACTGTTCGGCACACTGGCTTTGAGAGCTATGTGTTGCACGTGTTTTGTTTTGGGGTAGCGGTTGCTTGGGTGTCTGCTTTGGAGGTCTCTGTTGCTTAGGCAGATTTTTATTTAGAGCCTCTGAGTATGTTTTTGTGTGTTTATGTGTTTGGTTTGCTGTCGTGGTAGGTCTATGTGAGACTGGAATTGTAGTGAGTGTGGTTTCCTTCTCCTCCTGACTGGTTACGCCAGTACTGAGTTGAGAGAGCTTAGCCTCCAGTTTGGCTGTATGGTTGCATCTCTCACATGTGTTGGAATTTGTTGGGAGGAGGACAGGGTTGTCTGTGTACATGAGGCAGTTGTAACATTGCCTCAAGATTCCCAGATTCACCAGCTGGACCAGAGAGAAGATTGACAACTGACCTTTGGACATGCTAGAATAGTATTGGGAATTCCTTTATAATTGAAAAAAGGGCCAATGGGGAACAAGGTACTCAAGGGGAGTTTGTGAGGGTGTAGTGCTTTTAATTTTTTAGTGCTGACTTATATAATTGCTTTAGTGATCAAGTGCCAGGCATTAGAGTAGGAATAGGGTGTTTATTATGAGAACTAGGTCAGTTCTAAGGGAAAAAGTGAAGAGCAGACATTGTGGAGTCGAGAATGGTTTAAACCCAATTAAGTGGTGTTGCCTGATGCTGCACTATGCGCAAAATCGTGCAAAGCCACGTTATAGCGGGTTTTATACAGGGGGAACTTGAAAGAGCTAGAAATTGGCCCAAAATGGCCAATAGACTACCAGATTCTTGTGCTGGGAACACTCCTCCAGGGATAGATAGGCTGCTCTAAGCTCCCCACTGCCAGTGGTGAACAAAGAAGCCTCCCTTTATCCAAGAAAGGAAATGGGCAACACAGGAACTTAAGTCCAGAATACAGCAAAGCCTGTATTTGGACTACTCTAGGTCAGGAAAGACGGGAAACAAGGATAATTTTTTTTTCTTTTTTGCAACAAACAGCAGGAAAATGCAATAAATATGTAACACAGGCTAGCGCACTTGAGTGTGTAGCCTCAACAGGTAAATGCAACAAACAGGGCAAACTTTAAAAGTGCAGGTGCAAAAACAACTTTAAACAGTTTAAAACAGTTCAAGAAGCAGAAATACTTGCAGTTTAGCTAGATCGGACAGTCGCCCAGGTAGTAGCAGCAAAAATAAACACTTTTATCAGGTTAGCAGTCGCTCTTTTAGCCTCTCTGCTGATAGCACCACTCTGCAGGACCACTAGGAGCTTGGCTGAGTAGTAACAAGCGCAAAAACCATGCCAAAGCGGGTTTTATACAGGGGGACTTGAAAGAGCTAGAAATTGGGCCAAAACGGCCAGTAGACTTCCAGATTATTGTGCTGGGAACACTCCTCCAGGGATAGATAGGCTGCTCTAAGCTCTCCACTGCCAATGGTGAACAAAGAAGCCTCCCTTTATCCAAGAAAGGAAATGGGCAACACAGGAACTTTCCAAAGGTCCAGAATACAGCAAAGCCTGTATTTGGACTACTCTAAGTCAGGAAAGACGGGAAACAAGGATAATTTTTTTTTTCTTCTTTGCAGCAAACAGCAGGAAAATGCAATAAATATGTAACACAGGCTAGCACACTTGAGTGTGTGGCCTCAACAGGTAAATGCAACAAACAGGACAAACTTTAAAAGTGCAGGTGCAAAAACAACTTTAAACAGTTTAAAACAGTTCAAGAATGCAGAAATACTTGCAGTTTAGCTAGATCGGACAGTCACCCAGGTAGTAGCAGGAAAACACTTTTATCAGGTTAGCAGTCGCTCTTTTAGCCTCTCTGCTGCTAGCACCACTCTGCAGGACCACGAGGAGCTTGGCTGAGTAGTAACAAGCGCAAAAAACGTGCCAAAGCAGGTTTTATACAGTTCAACTTCTGAATATGTAGGTTCCCCTGCAGCATTTAGTTTGGCTAACTGGAACAGTGCTGCTAAACTCATTAGCAGCTTACACTTGACTTCAGACTTAAGAATAAGATTCAACAGTTAAAATGCAAAGTCTGTTTCTCTTTTCAGGACTCATTCTAATGAGTATTCATGATCATATAGCTAAAAAAGTTGCAAGGCTATATCACAATCACTCAGCTATACTGGGTTGCAAGCCTGTTCTGCATTGTCTTGCTCTGGTTAGTAGACCAGGTTGCAGAGCTAAGTAAATTAACACAAGAGTCTGTCTCCAAGCCTTATTTTTTGAGATGGTAACAGAAAAATTTGCAAATTTAAATTAACACTCTCTCTCTGTCATCAGACCTCCCAATGGTAATTGATAATGGTCCAAAACTTAGAAGACACCAAATGAACACACAATGTCTTTTCACAGACCTCCCACTGTTGTGTGGTGTAGGTTTCTTACTACATGCCTGTCTTCTTCTTCTTCTCGCTTTTTTTTTTTTTAGGGTCGCGCCAGCGGATCACCTTGTCCGCACATTGGATGGCAGTAACCTTCCACAGAAGGCACACAATTTAGAGTGTCCAATCCACCTGCAGCATGTCTTTGGGATGTGGGAGGAAACTACTACATGCCTGTCTTAAAGTTCTTTAATAGTTGTACTCACAGGTGTAGCATTCCAATAATCCAGGCTCTGTGTTTAAAGGCAGAGAAGAATCTCTGGCAAACAGAAATAAGAATTTAGATACACTACTTTGTTTTTTGAAATTATAATAGAACAAAAGTCTCTGTTGAACAATGATCTCTGCAACTCAAAGTTTCTGGAAAAAAATATCATTAGTAAATAAAAGTTAAATATCTCAGTGGATGAACAAATCAGCATTTCTGACTTGGCACTTGTTCATGTAACATATATGGCGCAGCACATGGTGGAACAATTTCTGGACTTCCCGTGGCAGTCCAACAGCATGAAATGAAGATTCACCATCCTGGTGCCACGTGGTTTCTAAACTAACTTTGCAATCAACTTTTGCCATATTGTCAGTGAACCCGCCTTAAATTGGCACCTTTCTCTAGGTGCCACCAATTATCGGTAAATTCAAAGGGACACAAGCTCTTGCTCCCTAATATCCACTGGTACAACTACACATCTTCAGATATTCCACCAGGTCTGCATCCTTAATGTGCTAAGTAGTTCTACTCGTCCCCCTGAGTACCATCTGTGAGGCAGTCCCAATGGTGCCATTACACACACACACACACACACACACACACACACACACACACACACACACACACACACACACACACAGATACACTTATTACTGTGTTTGTAAAACATCAAATATAAGGTGTGCCTGCATCTACAGGAGGCAGGTATAACTACAGGGATCAGATACACAGGGATACTCTGTATAAGTCCTTCAGGGTCTTACTTATCTGCATTAACTCTAAACGTCTTAGTAAATGTGACCTTCTTCTATGAAATGACTATGATTTCCATAGGAATCTTGTCAGTCACAGAATGTAAAAGGGTGCTGTAGGCTTTCCTTGCCCACAACAACCTAGAGTAATGAGAACATATTTTAATCATGCTAAACTCTGATTTCAGGTCCACAAATGATTTGCCAACAAGCAGCACAACAGCAATTATTGTGTGGATATGTCAAGAAAGAGTAGCAGCTACAGTGACAGTTTCAGCCAGAACAATAAATATACCAAGATCAGATTCAGTCAAAGGAGTTCTTCATAAAGTCCGTTGGATCTGTGAGACCTGTGAGTTGAAGCTGTTCTGTGACTGCTTTGCATTTCTTGGCTTACAGTTTCCATGATTCCATTGTTTTTTGCCATTTGAACTTGCATTGTTGCAGTTTGTTTAACTTAATAATATATTGCCCGAGTTTAAATTATTTTTCTTTGAAGTTTAAAAGAAAGTTCTTTCACAAAAATGGCAAAGGCTTGTGTTATATTCCTTTGACTGTGAAAGGATTCATTCTAGCTCACTTGTGGAAGGGGATGAGAAGAAACATTTTAGGGTAAGCAGAACAAATCCAGGTTTACTCTGTTAGACCCATTAGCTTGGATGTTGAGTACTTAAGTTGACTGTTTTTGTTTTATTGTTTTCATACTTCCATTGTTTCTTATTTTTTTGCTCTTGTTTTAATCCTATTTGCTGGTTGGGTACTCTGGTTGGATACTCTATACTGGACTTACACCTCAGTGTTCTGTTGTGCAGAGCTGCTGAACAAGCTATCAGGTGCATCTTCCCAGAGAAGTTTACAACCGACCTACTAACCCTGCAATATCTGGAGCAGGGACGACTGATTACTGGAGAGTCTATAAGCTGCTTCACATGAAGCAGCTTGTGGTAAGTGTTCCTGTTTTTTCTCCTGGAGACAAAAGAAGCAGAGGGACATTTGTTATTAGCTGCATGCAGCCGAATTGAGATTAGTACAAACAGGACCAAGTTAGCAGTCAATTGACGAATCACTGTTGAATTCTGGGCACTTTCTGTTATAACCATGTCATTATTCAGTATAGTAAGTAGTTAGTAAGTTATCTGATCACTCACTGATGGCAACGATTTAAAATGTCAGTTCTTGCATTGTCGAGTCCTGAGACCAAATAGCGAAAATTTTAACTTGCATTTTCTAAGTCTGAGATGGCCATTTCTCAAACTATTCCCTTTTCTCCAAGGTATGGCAATCTCAGAGATGGTATGTATAAGTTTAGGAGGGATGTGGGCTTGTCTCCTATATCAGGGGTGTCAGGGGGCTTGTCTCCTGTACAAAAAAAAAAAAAAATTAAAGCAATAGAGCGATGTTCATTATTTGCTCTTCTCCTGTATTTTTGTTCGCTAACTATGGCGCAATTTCAGGGAGATCTAATATCTGTCAGCATGGCAGGTGATGACTGATAGTCCAGGCTGCTTCACCAGGAATGGCCTGAATCTCTCTCCTCACGGATTTTGCTTACTGAGCCTTGGCTAGGACTTTTTCTGCTACCATACATCTTTTATAAGTAAAGTCCATCTCCTGCAAATTCCAAACTAGTAAATTCCAATCTGACTTGCATAAACATGATATTGAGCAATGCTAGGAGCATGAACATGAAAATTGAGTGACTCAGAGTCTTTTCTGTCACTGAAACTTCCTTTTAACTCACTTACACCACATCTCCATAAGAGAATGCTTTACTGATCTAGACCATATAGGGGCTACAAAGACGTAGTCATATTGGATCTGCTGAAAAATGTCTTTGTTCCAAGTTGGACTTTCTCAATAAACAAATGTTAAATAAAATATTTAGAAAAATATGCCATTTAACATATAACTATAAATCAGGATAAATATTCCATTGTTAAATTAAATTCTAGTACATCTCATTGCAAGAAAGTATTTTTACAAAACTTTTTGCCATAGTGAATGTCTTGCTTGCCTGGCTAGACCCAAACTACTGCAGCTATTATATTATATTATACTATATTGAATTATCAGTTAATTATTAATAATTATACAATGACCCCCCCCATTAATATTCCAAAATGTACACACTGGTTGGCCAGCGTGCCTGTTGTAAATTCCACACTATACTAATGGAAAAAGGTCCAGTCGCCTGAACTTTTTTCCGTTGGTATAAGGTGCCCAAAACTTTTTTTTTAATTAAAAAAAAAATGGAGCAACAGAGACTTTCTTTTCTCCTTTGCTTCCGTTTCAAAGCATTGATGTACTGGGTATGTATAGGAACGCAAGTCCCATACGCATGCACAGTACATCAACACAAGCAAGCAGTGTACCACCACCGGCGGAAGAAAAGTAATGCGTCGTTATACAAAGACATTATTTAAAAAAACTAAGTATTTTTTTTTCTTAAATAATGTCATTGTATAATAGAAATAACCGACTCCATGGTTGTGGTATACTGAAGATTTACCCACGGTTGGCTTTATTTAATCACTCGGTCTTCGCCCTCGTGATTAAATCACACCAACCGTGAGTAAATCTTCAATATACCACACCACCTAGTCGTTTATTGCTTAATTATCTTTATCAGAAAAAGATACAGCAGTAATAAGTCAAAAGACTTATGTTCCTGTTTTTGTGTATGAGGATCATGAGATAATTTTTCAGGCACACTGGGAAAGAGTTCAAACCCTTAAAAAAGCCTTTGGAGCTCATATGTGAGAGGCTGTTCCCTAACATTTCCATTTTTATCAGTCTTGAAAACTCACAGATGTCTTTAAGGAAATTAGAAACCTTATGTCTTTACTGCAAAAGATGAAGATTTTTCACTAAATTCTGACAAATCAGTAGAGCCACTAAAGCAACTGTAGTAACTTTTTTTCTTAATGAAACAACACTGCCACAAGGTCTAATCAGTGTTCCAGTTTTAGTGATTTCGTGCATATTTACTGAAAGCTATTAACCAAGCAAAACTGAAATGACAATGATTATAATAATGTTTTAATATTACCTGTAAATATTGCATCTTATCTTCCTGCAGCTCTCTCAATGGGTAGATTTGGGGAAGGCCCCTCTCCAGTGCTGACAACTCATACTTGGAAAGGCGGTCCACTGTCAGGATGTCACCTGTGCAGTTAAACTCATATGGGCTCTCATACATTAAGTCAGGATGAATGCCTCCATCTTGACTGTTCTCTGCAGGAAGAAATATATGGTAGTTATATTCCACTTATTAGGATCTGTAAGTGAAGACATCAGTTAACTGTAGATTACTAGAACTGACAGCAACCATTTGCAAGTTCTTTTATTTATTAATCACTTGATCCAAATGGCTGTTTTTTCCATTAAGTCCTAGGCTAAATGCACAAAGTTAAAGAGATTGTACACATGTACCATCCAACCTGTATTTTCTTTTTACGTAAAACCTTATTTGATAACCAGGTAGGAAGACTAGCCCAGAAGCTCATTTGTTTTTCAACCACAAGTTAGGAGACAAAAATTCAAAAAATGATATTACATGCTAGTATATAGCTGTATATCTACAGAAATGGTGTGCTCTGTTTTCATGCAGACATCTTTTGTATAATTCCTCATCTATATTACATAACTGTATACGATGTCTATATAAAAAAAATATATATATATATATATATATATATATATATATATATATATAAAATACATATATAAAATATAAAATATCAACAAATCGTCATTCCGAACTGCACCAAAGTTCGAAAATCAGCAAATTGAAAAGCAGATTTGCTGATTTTTTGAACTACAATTTCAAATAACATATTGTAATGCAGGGGTGCAAGCCCCCCTTCACCCCCCATGCTGGGGACTGCTCTCCCCACACCCCCCTACTTTATTATTCTAACTCCAAGGTCACACTACAGTGGGGAAAGGGTCCACTTCCCGATTTTCACTATAGTGTACTCTGCACCCAAAATGCCGAATCTGCAATGAGCGAATGTCAATGTGCATTTGCTCATTGCACATTCGATGCATTTTTTTCGGGATCCGAAAACTTTTCAACAATGTGCATTTCGATCTTTCAAAGGTAAACCTATAAATATATATATATATATATATATATATATATATATATATATATATATATATGTGTGTGTGTGTGTGTGTGTGTGTGTGTGTGTGTGTGTGTGTGTGTGTGTGTGTGTGTGTGTGTGTGTGTGTGTGTGTGCGTGCGTGTGTGTGATGTGTGTCTGTGTGATGCGTGTGTCTGTGTGTTTGTGTGTCTGTGTGTGTGTGTGTGTGTGTGTGTGTATATATATATATATGTGCGTGTGTGTGTGTGTATATATATGATTGTCTCATCTAATATTGAATGGTTAAAAAAGAGTGATATTTTTAATATCAAAGCACAGAATATCAGAAAAAAAAGAAAAGAAAAAAACAGTATTTTTTACAGGGGGGATAGCTCACCCTGTACCCTCCATGTGGGTGTATGCACTATACTCCCTACTAACTATATATCAACTCCAAGATCCCACAACAGTGGGGAAAGGTCAAAGTCCCACACTCAGCTGTACAACGATCTTGCATGCAGAGCAGCCAATATGCTGAAAATGAAAAAGGAATCCATGCTCTTTAGAGCATTCACTCATCAATTGCAACCATACACACACACGCACACACACACACACACACACACACACACACACACACACACACACACACACACACGTATGTATTTGTATATGTATATATGTATATATGTAGCCACTGTCATCCCTTGGCACAAAGGTGGAGTGTTCAACAATCCAGGGAATTATAGACCCATCAGCCTAACTAGCCTGATTTGCCAGGCCCTGGAACGGATTATCATGGACCTGATTAACAAAGACTTTGGCAACCTCTAAACACTTGATCCCACACAGCCTGTTAAATTTGGTCGATTTTTTGAGACAGTCAACAAGGCCATGGACGGGGGAGGACCACCACCTAACTTGACCTGGCCAAAGCCTCTGATACTATTCCCCACTCAGGTATAATAGATAAACTCTCTCAACTAGGCATCAATCCATATGTTACCAGATGGGTAGCAAACTGGCTTACTGCTAGAATCCACCCAGTCAAAATAGGGGAAGCCACCTCAAGCAGAAGACCCGTAATGAGCAGTGTACCCCTGGGATTGGTCTTAGGGTCTCTGTTGTTTGGGACATACTTTTCTGAGGTGCAGGCCAAAACCAGTGGGCTATGGCTGACCAAGTTTGTAGATAACTGCAAGCTGGGCACTGTCATCAATTCCCTTAGTGATGTGGACATCCTCCAAGAGGGTCTCACCCAAACAAACGACTGGTGCCAGAAACAAGGCCTCAAGGTGAATGCCAAAAAGTGAATCATCATCCCCTTTGGGGAGTGTGACATCCCCACAAATGATCACATTAATAACAAGGTCCTAAGCACACAGTCAGTCTTAAGGGACCTGGGCTCCCAGATTGATAGCAAACTAACTTTTGACCACCATATTGCCTCCATTGTACGGAAAGCTTTCTACGTGGCCCAGCCCATTAGGAAGGCTATCTTATTCAGGGACAAGGAGGTCATACCATTCCTGTATTCTTCCCTTATAGGACCTATTATTGAATGCAATGTCCCTTATGGCACATACCTCACAAAGCACATACAGCAGCTGGAAAGTCCACAGAGGTTCCTCACCAGGAGAATCCAGGGCCTCAAACATCTACCCTACACAGATAGGCTAATAGCCCTGTCTGTCTACTCAGTCTCATACAGACTCCTCAGAGGTGAACTCTGTCTGCCATACAAAGAAATCTCAGACCTCGCCTTGCTGGGACTACTGCATATCCACAAGTCAAGCTCCACTCGAGAAACCAGCATATGTGACCTCAACCTGGTCTGTGACATCAATAGGACTTGGTGGGACAGATTTGTGTCCCAGAGACTCCCCATTCTGTGGAACAGACTCCCTCTCCAGATCAAGCAGAGTTCCTCATTAACCTTTTTTAAGCGTGGCCTGGATAATTGGATGAGGAACAGAAAATACACCCCTGGGATTCCACCTGTGTCCCTACTGGACAGGGACTTTGGGTGCTGACTTGTTGGAATATGGGCTAAATTCTTGGCTAGGCTTGTAAGGGGTTAGAGGCCAATAACCTAGTAACTTCCTATGATTCTATTATCATATATACATACAGATATATATATATATATATATATATATATATATATATATATATATATATATATATATAGATATACAGTGGATATAAAAAGTGTACACACCCCTGTTAAAATGCCAGGTTTTTGTGACATAAAAAATGAGACCACAGTAAATAATTTCAAAACTTTGCCCACTTAATGGCTAAGGTGTTTGCCTTACAAACACAAGGTGCAGGGTTTGAGTCTCACAAGGGATAATTGGCTAGGCTTAAAATGGCTCACAAGGGCAGTTAGCATAGTACTAAACTATGAACCTATGAACCTACAAACCTATAACCTGTACAATTCAATTGAAAAACAAACAAAAGCCATGGTTCACAGAGAGCTTACAAAGCATCAAAGGGATCTCATTGTTAAAAGGTATCATTTAAGAGAAGGGTACAAAAAATTTCCACAGCATTGGATATACCATGGAACACACTGAAGACAGTCATCAAAAAAGTGGAGAAAATATGGCACAGCAGTGATGTTGCAAAGAACTGGACGTCCCTCCAAAATTGATGAAAAGACAAGATGAAAACTGGTCAGGGAGGCTGCCAGGAGACCTATACCAACACTGAAGGAGCTGCAGGAGTTTCTGGCAAGTACTGGTTATGTACTACACATGACAACAATCTCCCATATTCTCTATATGTCTGGGCTATGGGGTAGAGTTGCAAGACGGAAGCCTTTTCTTACACAGAAAAACATCCAGGCCCAGCTAAAATTTGCAAAAGAATATGTCAAGTCTCCCAAAAGCATGTGGGAAAATGTGTTATGGTCTGATGAGACCAAGGTTGAACTTTTTGGCCACAATTACAAAAGGTACGTTTGGCGCAAAAACAACACTTTGCATCACCAAATGAACACCATCCCCACAGTGAAGCATGGTGGTGGCAGTATCATGCTTTGGGGTTGCTTTTCTTCAGCTGCAACTGGGGCTTTAGTCAAGGTGGAGGGAATTATGAACAGTTCCAAATACCAGTCACTTTTGGCCCAAAACCTTCAGGTATCTGCTAGAAAGCTAAAGATGAAGAGGAATTTCACATTTCAACACAACAATGACCACAAGCATACATCCAAATCAACAAAAGAATGGCTTCACCAGAAGAAAATTGAAGTTTTATAATGGCCCAGCCAGTGCCCAGACCTAAATCCAATAGAAAATCTGTGGGGTGACCAGAAGAGGGCTGTGCACAAGAGATGCCCCCTCAATCTGACAGATTTGGAGCACTTTTACAAGGAAGAGTGGGCAAATATTGCCAAGTCAAGATGTGCTATGCTGATAGACTCCTACCCAAGAAGAGTAAATGTTGTAATTAAATCAAAAGGTGCTTCAACAAAGTATTAGTTTAAGGGTGTGCACACTTATGCAACCAGTTTATTGTACATTTTTTATTTTTTATAATTTTCCCCTAAATGAATGCTCAGTATGTTGTATTCAGTAATTTCTAGGTCAACCATTTATCATGGCACACATTCATGATGTAATTGTACGGGTGATCATGGTGCAAATACTACCATATGTCCTTGCCCAGGAATTTTGCTAGGTGGCAATCTCCAATCTTTGGGCATGCCCATATGATAACAATTGTACAATACAAACTCCAAATACCTCACTGTAATTGGGCATCTGATAGCCCCACTTCCCATTTTTAATTAGATGATTGTTGTACAATATTAGAACTTTCTAGCTATCTGGAATTTTGGTATGCAGGTATTTTCTGGATGTTTCTGTCACACTGCTATGTACCTTTGTACAATTTCATTTGTAAATGTCATCTTGAAGTAATTTTTATAAACTGTGTTTTGGCTCAGAGTTTCATAAACTGAACATCATAGTTCAGGTGATGGTGGTTCATACATGGTATTTTGAAAAGTTGAGTACAGTGTGTGTGTGTGTGTGTGTGTGTGTGTGTGTGTGTGTGTGTGTGTGTGTGTGTGTGTGTGTGTGTGCGCGTGTGTGTGTGTGTGTGTGTGTGTGTGTGTGTGTGTGTGTGTGTGTGTGTGTGTGTGTGTGTGTGTGTGTGTGTGTGTGTGTGTGTGTGTGTGTGTGTGTGTGTGTGTGTGTGTGTGTGTGTGTGTGTGTGTGTGTGTGTGTGTGTTTGTATTTATATATACGTGTGTGTGAGTTTAGGAATTGTCCAAAGTGGAACTATAAACTTGACTGGGCAAAGTGAAAGCAACAAAAGTCACTTATTAAGTGAACCTTTCCAGAAAGGAATCACAAAGCCATCCACTAAAAGCCTCACTCAGCAATCTGCCGCCATCTGAAAAAGTAATTTACCAAATATAAACTGTCAAACTCAGAAAAAATACTTGAATTTAAGTTGATTATCTGCTCAGTAACAGTCAAGGGCATCCAAAAATGAAAAAAAAAAAAAAATGATTAAAGTAAAAGGATAAATACCACAAAAAAGAAATGTCAGTGTATTAAGGGACAGGAAGAAAATGAATTGTACCATCAGAGAAGATCTGCAGTCCCCACAGTAACAGAAAACAGAAAGTCAGTCACGACACTGCATAAATACAAATTATACCATGACCCCCCATTAATATTCCAAAATGTGCATGCTGATTGGCCAGCATGCACGTTGTAAATCGACTTATACTAATGGAAAAAGGTCCGGTCGCCCGGACTTTTTCCATTAGTATAAGTCTCTTTTAAAACACTGTCTCGCTATGTTCAAAGAGTTTAACATAGCGACACAGGTTTAAAAAAAGCAACGGAGATCTCCGTTGCTTTTTTTAAAGCTGTCTCGCTATGTTAAACTCCTTTAACATAGCAACACAGTGTGTAAAAAGCAACGGAGATCTTGCTTTCTCCATTGCTTTTGGCCACAGCTCTGATGTACTGCGTAGGCATGCGCAGTACATCAGAACTGCCAAGGATACCAGCCAGCTGCAGAAGGGCAGCAAAGAGGCATTATACAATGCCATTATTTAAGAAAAGTAATTATTTCTTTTCTTAAATAATGTCATAGTATAATAGCAATAACCCACGCCTGGGTGTGGGTAATGCAGGATTTACCCATGATTGTCTTTGTTTGGTCCTGAGGACGAAGCCACGCCAACCGTGGGTAAATCCCGCATTACCCACACCCAGGCGTGGGTTATTGCTATATTAATTTTTAAACAGTTGAAATACATATAGCAATTGCCATAGAAACCGAATCAAATAAAGCAACCAAACCAACTAATAACAGTGCAGCTTACATTGTATCTTTCTGTTCTTGATGTAGTCAACAAACTGACTCCTCTTGTGGGCATTTCTAGATTTGTGCTGTGGTGGAAAACTGCATACATGTTTGTAAAGCACCATGTTACTGAACTGCTATGAAGCACTATGTTATAGACATTTGGCCTACCTTATGAGTTGTCGATTCTTTTTATGTCAGTTTGCATGGCAACTGCGTGTAGTTATGAGTCACAGAAAATTTAAATATGAGAAAAAACTACTTCTAATTTGAACATGTAATGCAGAATTTCTGCCTTACTTGTTCAATATAAATCTCACATTCAAACAAGAAGAAAACACATAACAAAAAATAAAACATACAGGTAATTAAATTAAAAAAAATAAATAATACAAAAAAACTATAACAAATTACTTAAAGCAATCTGATATTTTCCAGGCATAATCAAAAAGAGAAGAAACATCAAGCTTCACGGTTTTGCACAGAAGGGTAAGCTATGAACTGCTAACAAGCTGTTAATGAGCTTCATCACGTCATCCATAATTCCAGTCTCTCAGCCTTCATTTACGTACTGTGTAACTGACTACAAATAGGTCACTGACCAGACAGTGTTCCCAAATCTCCCATGAAAGAGATTTGTACCTACTGGGCTTACCTGGGTAACAAAATAATGGAAAACAGCAAACCAATAAACATAGGTTATAAATTATATAAATGCAGCAGTTAATATTTCTCATAATTGCTATTAATTTTGTTTAAAAAATAATAACAGACTTTTATCTTGTATTACTCCCAATGTCAAATATGTCTCAAAATCAATAAATACATTGCCTCATCTTTAGCATATAAAGCATTAGCGCAATACATAAAAGGGACTATTTTAATCAAAATAAGCAAATATATTGAAAGACACAAATGCACACACACACACACACACACGCACACACACACACACACACACACACACACACACACACACACACACACACACACTACAGTATACAACAAATATATCTCAACAAACACAAACAGGCTACTTCTCTAAGCTCACTAATGCCCTAATGCCTTCCGGGGTGATTGTTATATAGAAATAAATATTCTTGGAGTAAAGAGGGTTTCTTCCAGGATATCATGCCCTGCAACACCCTGCATGGTTCATTGTTTCCCTTTAATGCCCATCTTGTCAGCTTGCATATATACATATCATATAAGAGTATGCATGGCTCCTTTGTTGATCTTAGATTTACAATTAATAAGTTCACTGGTTTTTTGGTACTGTAGTAGTGCTGTGAGGGTTATGCTAACATTTGTAGGCAGTATTGCTAAAGCTGCATTTTAATTATTGTAATGTTAAGTTCGACTTTTAATTTTTTATCAGTTTTGACAGTAATCAGTATTTAGAAGGCTGGTTGCAGTTCATGATTAATTTACATTTTCAATAGTTTAGTGTAACTGCTTTCATTCTAATCATGTTATATTTCATTTGTATGGGTCTGATTTATTTATTTTATTTATTTAACATTTGTTAACTGGGAAAGTCCGACTTGGAATGAAGCCAATTTTCAGAAGCGGCCTGGAGAGAAGTTCCAGATGTATGTCTTTGTAACATGGGAGGAAACCAGAGCTCCCAGAGGAAACCCACACAAATGCAGGGAGGACATGCAGACTCCACACAGATGGCATTCCAGCCGAGAATCAAACCAGAGAACCTCTTGCTGTGAGGTGACAATGCTACCGCTGCACCACTGCACTGTCCTTATGAAGCTGCATTTTTTTAGTGGACTGTCGGTATGTTTTTACGCCTGTGCAATGAGTGTATATTTTCCTTATGAGTGGGGCTGAGTTATTCTGATTAATGACAGTCATAGAATGGTAGTATGTACTTGATGACACTAATTGACAATGATGGAACATCATGATACAATGTGCATCATGTGAAGTGAGCATATTATGCTGCTGAAAGCACTAACCAGAGTGTTTATTAACATGCAAAAAGACATGCATCCTGGAGTGATTTACCACGTATTTATGACAAGGCTGTATTAAAAAAGCTCCAGCTCTGTCAAGTCCCTGGTTGAAGAGGATTCAACTCTCTGATTTAATTTCATAAGAAACTCAACCGAATGCAAAAAGAAAGTAAAGGCAATAAGAAAGTCCCCCCTCCACTGCCATGTGGGAGATAAATGTCTTACACACCCTGAACTTATATCAACCAAATCCATGATTTCACAACCTTGGAAAAAAGAGAAGTTCACAAAAGCAAAGAAATAACACATTTGGAAATGGTACCAGCAGTGATTTCCTTATGAAGAACAGCGACTGGGGAGTTTTATAATGGGAAGCAGAACTTGACTAGTTGGTGCAGGAAATATTAAAAAAGATGGATGCATTACCCACAAATTGTGCCTTGGCTAGTTTTATTACAACAGCTACAAAATTGAACATTCATTCTTTTTTTTTTTTTAAAGACAAAAATCCAAGCTTAAAAGGGTGTGAACCATATGTCAGTAAAACTTGATCAGAGACACCTGTTTACTCGCCCAAAATGCAATAAAATAAATAACGACATGAATTACATAAATAAGGCCCATGATTAAGGCTGTCCATTTTACTGTACCTCATATAAACACAAGCAAATAAATCAAAGAGAACAGGATGGAATATGATGTGGAATATTTAACTATTAATTATGCAAATTAATTTCTGCACATTTAATTACTCACCATCATCGACATCGTCATTGGACATAATTGCTACGCACTTTTCCCAGACAGTCTTGATGTCTGCCCTGTATCGATCACAAGCCCATAGAAAGATAGGAAGCAGAAGGGACTGAATGATTGAGCTCCACAGGACACACAGAACCATCCAGTTATAGGAAGCATCATACTTCAGACTTGCAACGCTCACCACCTATGCAATAAGAAACAAAAAGGTGACTGTTTCATTCTAACCAGTAGGGCAAACAACCACTAAGAGCTGCATCATATTCTGGGACTGATAATCACTAAAAGCATTTCTGGATTCATGCAAGAATACAAATCTAAAAACAAAACAATGCAAGTAACATTGGATATATGTCTTGCTCTGTTTCCCTTTCAAGGCTGCATATAACAGGAACAAGAGTTACAGCTTCACTTCTCAGTTCAACCATGTCACAACATTCAGTGTGCTGCTTTTAATTTTTGAAGGACACAGTGATGTACTTCTTTTTCCTACGTGGTTTTCATCTGCCTGCTGAGCATCAATGCCCCCCCATCAGATTTGACACCATTTGTGTCCTACAGTGGCTTGACATCAGATCCACTAGAGTGAGAGCAGTCCAGAAGAACAATAATTTAGGCAAACAATGGGGAGTTTGTGCTCTTATCAGCATACTAACAATCCAAGCATTTGTGTAAGCCCCTATCCCCGGCCATAGGCAGGACAATAGGCTTCCTACATCACTTCAGGAACTCACAATGCCCTCAATGTGAGCATTTGTGTAAGGCCCTTACCCCTCCCATGGGCAGAATGATAGGATACCTACATCAACTCAGGAAGTCAAATGCCCTCAGTGTGAGCATTTGCATAAGCCCCTAATGCCTCCCATGGGCAGGATGATAGGCTGCCAAGATCACCTCAGGAGCTCACAATGCCCTCCTCCTATGAATACATGTTGCTGTGCACTTGTTAATAAAAGCATACCACCAGGCAGTCTCTGAGCAACCCTAAAGCTTGCCATCAGTACACCCAGTGCAAAACCACTCCTCTTCTGGGGGATCATAACTATATGCCTTCTCAACTTGCCTTCTACCAGAGGATGGCATACCTACACTCCTCTGACAGCACCATCAAGCAGCAGAGCCAATAATCAAACTCAGGGACCCTTGGCCTTAGTCATGGCTTTATCTCTCCATGCCATAATTACTGGCCAACTCTGTGAGACATCAGTTAATAGAAGGGCCAACTTATTTTCCAAAAACTTTGGGTTTCACATATGTATCTTTTACCCTCTTTTATCTGACTATCAAGTCCCCCAAACTCTTGTGGAACTGTACATCCTGCCATATAAATTAGCAGTGACACCCCCCCCCAGGCTGGGGAGAGTAAACTTATCGATAGCCTACCTTGTTGCTGTCAGGCTGCCTGATACTGTCTCCACATCAGCCCCTGGGTGTGTCTCCTCTTTCTACAGGGGAGTAGCCTTTTGTTTGACATACTCTATTAACTGTCAGTCCTCAGTGGGCAAAAGTCAGGGGCTCCAGCTGGCAATTATCCTTGAAAGAATCGGTTTCTTTTTCAATGTTTGTGCCTTGTCCTCATCTCATTTGCTAGTGTTGTACAATACAATGTCCCACTATTCCCCTTGGAAACCAGATGTGTGTGCCACTGGCACCCCACCTAAGTACCATGTTCAGTCATAGCCTCACCTCAGGCTATGTGTCCACTGAATGGCGCACAGTGACGGTTATCCCACTCCACAAAGGGGGAGCCACCATAGACCCTGGAAACTACCGCCCCGTTAGCATGTTGAGCCTGGTCTGCAAGGCTATGGAATGTATCATCATGGAACTTATAAACAATGACATTGGTAATTGCCAAACTCTGGACCCCACCAGTTCAGGTCTGTAAAAGGCAGATCATGTCTCCTAAACCTGATAGACTTCTTTGAAGCGGTCACCAAAGCTGTAGATGAGGGTAAGCTGGTTCACATAGGCTATCTAGATCTCACCTAGGCTTTCAACACCATCCCCCACTCTGGAATTATACATAAACTTGCTAAACTAGGTATAAATCCCTATGTCACAAGATGGGTTGCCAACTGGCTCACTGACAGAACCCACACTGTGAAAGTAGCAGACTCCAAATCCAACTTCAGACCAGTGACAAGTGGAGTATCACCAGGTTCAGTCTTGGGTCCTCTCCAGTTTGGTATCTACTTCTCTGAAGTACAGGCTAACACAGAAGGTCTTTGGCTAATGAAGTTCACAGATGACTGCAAACTAGGAGCCATAATCAAAACTCCAAAAGATGTGGACATCCTACAAAAGGGTCTCGCTGAGACAGATGCCTGGTGTCAAAGCCATGGCCTCAAGCTCAATGCCAAAAAGTGCATTGTCATCCCTTTTGGTAAAAACTCTGTACCCATGAACTACCACATAGGCAGTAATCTACTTAACACAGAAAATGTGATAAGAGACCTTGGGACACAAGTGGACAGTAGTTTCTCCTTTGATAATCACATTGTCACAGTTGTCAGGAAATCCTTATACGTGGCACACCTCATCAAAAAAGGTTTCTCATCCAGGAAAAAAGAGGTCATTGTTCCCCTCTACTCGTCACTCATTAGACCCATTATAGAGTACAACGCCCCCTTTGGTATGTACCTCACAAGACATCTACAACAACTGGAAAGGCCACAGAAATACCTCACAAAGAGGATTACTGGCCTCAAATAGATGCCCTACGCAGACCATCTCAAAAAACTGCAGCTTTACTCCATCGCATATCACCTACTCAGAGGTGATCTCTGCCTAACACACAAAGTTATGTCAAACCCAGAGCTTTTGGACATGCTCCACTTAAAGAAATCCCAATCCCTCTGACGTACATGCTCTAGGGACCTAGACCTTGTCACCACAATAAACAGAACATGCTGGATGGATAGATTCCTGTCCCATGGACTTCCCATACTCTGGAAGAAACTACCTATCTATATCTCAAACAAAGCTCCTCATTAGCACTCTTCAAGAAAAATTTTGATGATTGGATGGGAGATAGGAAATTCCACCCCGGGGATCACTTCTGTGGCTCTGCTCGACAGTGGCACAGGAAAATTATTTTCTTGGGTGGCAAAAGCCAGGGTACCTTTTGGCTAGGCTTATATAGGTCCCTAGGGCCAATAGCCTAGTACCTGCCTATAAACCTATGAACTACACTCCTATTGCTTGTCTATAGCATGCAGTCTTCTTAATTGGGCTTCTGTATGACTGATCCTATGCAGAGAGCCTTCAAATATGAGCCACCATCCAGATACAGATTTTGCATAAGGAACATGGGCAGTTCCATCCCCTTAGAGATGACCAAGCTGGCATTGGCTGCTTCATTACTATTTCCCTATGTTTATTTTATTTTATTTATTTTACATTTGTTGACCGGGCTAGTCTAGCTGGATACATGTCCTTTTTCAGTAGAGGCCCAGGGAGAAAAGCTCCAACATGAAGAGAAGACACAATACATTTACATACAGAAGAAATAGCATTAACATAATAATAAAAGAAAACAATGAAATTTACATACTGATTAAATAACATTCACATGTTATGTAGATAATCTTAAACATGGTTACATTGAGAAGCCGTGAGGTTAAGGTTATAAACTCTGAGATGGGGAAGAGACTGAGGTGGTATGAGACCTTTGGGATTAGTCTGGTTTAGGACAAGGGCATAGCCAGTGTGACTTAAGGAATTTTTTGAGATTATTTTTGAATTGATTAAGCGAGGTCGTAAGTCTTAGGTTGTTAGGAAGGGAATTCCAAAGTTTTCCGATGGAATTGGCATAGAGAGCATCACCACCCGAATTATTAGATGTAATGGTTAGTACCTGAACACTTTTTGATGATTGTAAGCAGTTTAGGTTGGAGTAGGCGGTCAGTATTTTACTAAGTGAGGGGGTTCTATCCGGTTGGTTAATTATTTTAAATGCTTCAGTGAGTTGGTTGAGTTTGAGAAGACTGGGCAGTTCTAACCAACCAAGTGTCTTTAGGTTAAGGCAATGGTGAGTACGATAAGGTGTTCCTGTTATAAATTTGGCTATATGATTATAGGCAACAGAGAGTTTATTGAGCTCTCGCTTATTGAGGAATGAAAGTACCGGGGAGGCATATAGGAGGGTGGAGAGGAGATGAGTGCGAGCAATGGTTAGTTTGGCATAAGGAGTTAAAAAGTTCTTTATTCTGTACATTGAGCCGTTTCTTGTTTACAGACTTAATGGTTTGGCTAATGTGCATATCAAATTTAAGCTTGTGGTCAATAGTAACACCTAATGGTTTGGTATTGGAGACAGGCTCAATGATGGTGCCATTGGTGGATTCCACGTGGAAGGTCATGTTGTTAGCAAATGGAGGTTCTTGTCCTAGGGGAGTAGATACAGAGGGGAAAAATAGTAGTAACTTGGTTTTTGTTGGATTAAGTATGAGTTTCAATTCAGAGAACCATTTTTCGACTATAGCAAAACAGTGTTGGGTGATTTCTTGGAGTTTTGGGAGAGAGACGTCAGAGCAGATCAGGGTGGAGTCATCTGCATATTGGATGCAGGTGGCTTTGGGGATGACTAAGTGAAGATCATTTATGAAGACGGAGAAAAGAAGGGGACCAAGTATAGAGCCCTGAGGAATGCCAGTGGTGTTAGGGAGCAGGTGAGATAGCCTGTTTTGCCATTGGACAGCTTGTTGCCTACCAGAAAGGTAAGCATTAAACCAACTTAGAGCTAGGTTGCCGAGATGTAGGGTTTCCAGGGTGTGGAGCAGGAGCTGGTGATTGACCATGTCGAAGGCTTTCGATAGGTCAAGAAAGAGAGCAGAGGATATTAATTTATTATTACGGTTGTAATTGACTGAGTCAACAAAGGAGAGGAGGGCAGTGGTTGTACTATGATGGGGGCGAAAACCATGTTGGGTATTAGACAAAAGGCTGTTAAGGGTGAGGTAGTGTAGGAGTTGTTTGTGAACACACCGTTCCATAATTTTAGCTATTGGAGACAATATTGCTATAGGTCTGTAGTTAGATGTTTCCATGGAGGTGCCTCCTTTATGAAGAGGGATGATATATGAAATTTTCCAAATAGAGGGGATGGTAGCATCAGTTATAGTTCTGTTAATCAAGAATGATATGGGATAGGCAATGGCATCTGACGCTATTTGTAGGTATTCTGCTGGGAGATGATCAGCCGCTAGGGTGGATGGTTTAAGTTTTTTCAAAAGGGTACGAATATAGGAGGTAGATACTGGTTGTAAGTTAAAGGAGGGGGGAGCTGAGTCATTAGCATGAGTTAAGGATGAGGTAGTAGTAGTTAGCTGACTGGCTAGGGACTGGATGGTCTCAGTAAAAAAAAAGAGTTAAAAGTGTTGGCTATTTCTTCTGGATCTTTCCCAATGAGTTTCTCAGGGGTGGGGGTAGTAGATTTACCAGGATGGAGGAGGTTATTAAATCCAGCCCAGAACTTCTTTGGGTTATTCTGGTGTTTATCCTGGAGGTGACAGAAATACTGTTTTTTATCTCGAGTAATGGCTGTTTTAGTTGAGTTTCTAAGCTGTTGAAATTTGATGCGGTCTAGGGGAGTTTTAGTAGCTCTCCATTTATCCCAGGCCTGGTCTCGGAGTTTAATTTTAGTTTTAGTTTCTCTAGTTAGCCAAGGTGATATCCGTTCCTTGGATCTGATTAGTCGGTTTGGGGCATGAGATTCGAGTATGTTAAGGAATGTGTCATTAAAGTATGTCACGCTCTCATCTAGGGGTAGAGTTTTTGGGATGGACCAGTTACAGGATTTAAGTTCTGCAAGGAATTGTTTTGGGACAAATTTCTTCTTGTTTCTAACACGTCTATATGAGGGAGGGTTAGTAAGTGTAAATTTGTGTTTTATAATATAAGTAACAAGGTGGTCACTGAGGTCATTGGAGAGGGTCCCTGTGGTATAATTATGTGTGTCCTTGTTGGTAAGAATCCAGTCAATGGTGCTCTCTTTTTGCTGAACATTTCCAATTCTAGTTGGAGATAAAATATTTTGGGAGAAACCATGTAAGTTAATAGGATGGGGATTTATCTGGGCGGAGCAATGGGACCAGTCGATATTGAAGTCCCCTTGTACTATGGTTTCTTGAGGGTAGTTGGTGGCTAACCAACTTAGTGTGTGCTCCAAGTTTTCTGAGTTCTTCCCTGGTGGAATATAAATTACTATAAGATTGATACATTTTTGGGTGTTTAGGCATATCTTTAGGGCAATAAGTTCTATGTTAGAGACCTTAGGAGGTTGTAATGGATTCCTAATGATATTCAGTGTATTCTTAAACATTACAGCTATTCCCCCACCCCTTTTATTTATCCGATCAATCCTAAGGATGTTATACCCAGGTGGGAGAATCTCTTCATCCTTAGTGGCAGGTTTGAGCCATGTTTCCGATAGGCACATAATGTCAGGGGAATGAGTAGCTAACATAGCATGTAAGTTGTGAACCTTGTTGTTTATGCTTCTTAGATTAAGATGGAATATGAGGAGGGAGCCAGTAGAATTTTGGGCTAATTTAGAGGAGATAGAATCTGAGTCAGTGGTTGGACCTGGGTTGGGGTGGATGTCACCATCTTTGGTGATACATTTTTTCAGGTGGTCTAAGAATCTTTGGAGTTTACATAGCAACTTAAGATTAGATTTAATGGTGGGTACCTTAGGGTGGCGGAGGGTAAGATGCACTCTTTTGAAGCATAGAGTTTTAGCAGGGTAGAGAGAATGTGAGATAAGATTAGAGGGAAGGTTTGAATGAGTGGTAGTGTGACCCTTGGGGAAGGGAATTCCCAAAAGTGTTTGGTTTTCATATCTTGATAAAAAATAAGGAATAAGAAGGAGTAGAACTATAAGAGGGATGATAGAATATGTGATTTTGCCCATGGTATAGAGAGAGAATGGCTAGTGGGTTGGGAGGACTAGGAGAACTTACTTAGTAATGGAGGAAGGCCGAGAGTATGGGAGGAGGAGTAGTAGTAAATTGAGGGGTGGTCGTAATTGGTAGAGAGCAGGTGGGATGGGCTAGTTAACCTAATAAATGTAGAGGTAGTGGGGGCGGGTGGGATATGGGGCAGGGTGGATCGTGGAGCGAGCCCGAGCGAAGCGAGTGCGAAGCGGAGTGGGGAATACACCTGCCAGGAGTTTGCAGGGTCTCAAAGGCAACTGGATGTGAGTACTGAAGACTGTTTTTAAAACAGATACTATGCCTATAAAAGGGTCTCGTTTCTTGGCAATTTAATTTATGCTGCCAGTTATGGTAAAGGTACTGTCTAGTTCGCTTTCCTGGCTAACAAAATTATAGCAAGGATATTGTATTTTACCCTAAATCTCTTGGAATAATATACTTTTATCACTTATTGTTAAGAACTGGTCTGTGCATTCGCACCGGGTTGGAGTCCTTCGGATCAGCGTTTAGAACCTGGGAGCCACGCGGTGATAGTTTGTATGGGGGGATTCCTAAGATGAGATAAGGGAAAGAGACAACATTTTAATGTCGCAGTAATTGGCGTACAATAGCATAGGAGAGACTATACCAACACAATCAGTTTCCAGGTCTATAGCTCATTAAGAAGAGTAGTCAGCATGGGAAAGAAGTATTTACAGAACACACTCAGTCCACAGTTAAACTGCACAGAATAGTTGTTTAAAAACCAGTAGTGCGTATTAAGGATAGAAGGTGTGCCAACTCTCCTATTGCCTAAGCTGCTAATCAAACTTGGATCAGTTGCAGTATAGATAGGGCTTTATTCCTCTGTGCCATAAAGACAGCTGCAAAAATACTGATTTATAAACAATTATTCTTTATGAAATAAAATGGATTTTATAAGATCTATAGTAGACTTGCCCAGCATTTTATTGTTAACAAGCAAACTGTTCAGTGTCTATTGGGATCTGCAAGCTTCACTTCTTTACTGTTTGCTTCTGTAAATAGCCCATTAATGCATATTCGTAATGGTACATTGACCCCATGTGAAGACTTACAATATCAGAAGACGGTATAAAAATGCAACGCTCCATAAATCAAATAAATCCCCTGCATCAGCCTATACTGCTATGCCATAGCCAAAAGCTGGAAATCCTTATCCTTGACCATTAGATCTAACTCTAACCACCACTTTTTCAAAGTCATACTAAAAAAAAAAATCCTATCAATGTCTCAGCTCTATTCCTGTTTCTGTTCTACCGGCTAAACTGTCACTGACCCTTTCCACACTCACACTTATATTTACACAACAGTCTCATTTTTTATTCTAACATAAACCTCTTCTAACTATATATCTTAATTCTCAAATCTTTGAAGCCTTTTGCTGACCTAAAACATTTTTACTGACTCTGTCTTTTAAGTTTCAGTACATAACTTGGGCTAGTGTAATTTCATGAAGTGTATTCTTTTCTTTGTAATTTTGTGCAATTTCAGGTAATGGGACTCTTTTTCTTTTGTACTTATGCATGGAATTTTTGTGAATTGTTCATATTTATGACTAAAATCTTGGTCCTATGATTTGTTTTGATATAACACAACCTTTATGTCAGGAGCTTTTTTCCCCTGGGCCTCCACTGAAAATGGGTACAATTGTTCCCAGTCAGACATTCCCAGTAAACAAAGCTCAATAAATAAAAAAAAATAAATATCTTCAGAAAAAAAAGTTGTATATTGAAACATCACACTTACTTAATATGTTTATTTTTGTATCAAGCTTTAATCTTCTGTACATCCAGTGTAGAATCTATGTTCTAAAATCCCATTTCCAAATAAGCTACTTTTGAGGTTTAAAGAACTCAGAGGAAAAGAAAAAAAAATATTGAAAGAAAAATAATCTTTTACATTAAGTAGCTTGATCCTGGACACAGCACTAAATCCATCTGCTGTTGGTTTCACAGCCAGTACAATGACATGTTGATATTGCAAGTCTTCACATAAAATGTACGATACTTTATGTGTCAGCAAAACAGGAAACCATAAGTCTGGTATTCCCCATTAATTCTTCATCATTAATAAAACTTTATAGGATAGGATGGTTAACATTTCTAGACACTAAAATATATCAACAAGATATTGGACTAATACTTCTAGCAGCTACTTGTCTCGAACTTGTTAAGGTTGCTGCTACAGTGAAAGTAAGAATAATATGTTTATAAAAACTTATGGTCAGACAAGATTTAAGTTAATAAGGGCAATAAAATATCATAAATATTTTTAAATATATTGTGTGAATATGCTCATTTATTAGCAGTCAGTAACAAAGGTACTTATTTAAGTTACACTATAAGTAGAATAACCACAGAAAATGTCCAGTAATGCATACAGGTCCTATCCAACAAGCAATATCCCACTAGTCGGTGTGGAGATATCAGGATTTACCCACAGTTGGCATGGTTTGATCAAGAGGGTGCAATCTTAGTGATTAAACAAAACCAACTCTGTGCAAATCCTGATATACTCACACCCAGTCATGGGTTATTGCTATTATATAATGACATTATTAAAATAGAAATTGCTTACCTTTCTTAAATAATGTCATTGTATAATGGCACAGTAGTGGTTCTAAGCCTTCTTCCTTGTTTACTGATGTACTGCGCATGTGTGTGGGATTTACATCCCCATGCTTGCACAGTACATCAGTACAGTGCAGGAGAGACAACACAGAATACAGAATTGACATTGCTGGGGGGGGGGGGGTTCGGTCAAGATTTTACATGTGACAATGAAGAAATAGAAGGAAAATCAGGTACATTCCTGTTTCTTTATTTTTGAGAATTTACCTGATTTTTCTTCTGTTTTGCACTGTCCCTCAGCATATTCCAATAGAAAGTCCAACCATTCAATAGTTCTTCAGTGGCTGGACTTTATTCTGTTGGTATATGCTCGATTTACAACAGGCATGCCAGGTGAGCTGCCCAATCAGAGTACTCCTTTTTGAATAACAATTACCTGTCATTGTATAATTTAATTTCATCCATTGTCACTGTGACAAACTGGCTTATAATCCCATTTGCTGTGAGCAATTGATATGTATAAGGCAGGGGTTTATAGATTTAAAGCCTGTATTGCTGCTGTCAATACAACCAGCAGTAGTGAGTTTGACTCCCACCACTGATTCTCCGTAAAATGCATATTGCTGTCTTGGTTACAACCCAAAACCTGACACACCCAAATAAGACCCATACTGCACAGCTACAGATCAAAGCAATAACTATTGGCACCTCGGATTTCAGCCATCTCGCACTGAACTGAATATGTTTCAGTACAGTCTTACCAGAAGTAATTGAAACCTGACAAGGCTTACGTTACATATACTCATGTACACAATTTGTTTAGAACACTGGAAAATGGTGACTCCAGGGCCAGCTTTCTCCTTGGTTCCCTATTGAAATATCAGTACTTGTAATGTTGAGTGCTGAAAAAAAGACAGAAAATCCGGAGAAGAGCAAATTTCAGAAACTGTTCTTCTCCTTAAAACTTCTTTTTGCAGGGGATGGTAAGCCCCCCTGCATCCCCCCATTTGGGAGGGGGGCAAGCCCCACAACCCCTGAATGTATATATACCAATTCCAAGATCACCATTCTTTGGAGAAAAGGAACATTCCAAGAAATGCCATCTGAGACTTATTATATATACAGATCTGTTCTTTTAAGCCCATTCATTTTCTGCTTTTTGGGATTTTAAAGAAATGTTGTAACAAGTTAAAATAACAAAGCAAGATCATGCTTTACTGTTTACTCTTAAAAATAAATTGTATAAATATCTGTGCAGTCACCCTTCCAGAGATAGACACCAAATAATTTGGTACATGGGTAAAGTACATAAGCCCTTCTGCAAATGCATAAAATACAGACATGAATTCAAAGTTGAGTAACAAAATTCTTTGCTTGAAATAAATAAGTGAAAGCATGTCCTTTTCAAGTAAACATACAAACAGTAAAATGCTTGCACAATTAATTGAAAAAAAAACATTCAAAATAACATTCAAAAATCCATCTATTATCTATGTTTAAAATTAGTTGCTTCTGGCTGCAGTCATACTATGCCCTTACTGTCACTGATTTTTAAAGTTAAGAAGTCCTTCCAGGCAATAATACAGTTCTGTCTCCAAGGGTATTGAATAGCAAGCAAAGCAGTAACTGCTGTAACTTCTGAATTAACAATCAGTAATTGGGTCCTTAACCCAATATCATACGGCTTCTAAGGCTGTCCATCATGTTTTCAAAATTTTAAACTTTTATTTATTACAATTTATTTTTTGGAGGGTGGGGGTCTGAGTAATCTTCTGTCCAAATAAGGCATCATGATCATTTGACCTAGCCTGAATCTTCAAGCAGCAGGCAATTGTACAATCAAGAAGCAATACCTTAGTTCCAACTCAAAGTGCAATATATTTTCACAGTAGAAAATAAATTGTATGCATTTTATTTTATATATTTCACTTTTGATAAAAAGGCAAGTACAAAGCAGCTTCTTTTATTTTTATCTTTTAACCAATTATATGCACATATTTTACATGCAGCTTTAATACAACCAGTTTATATTTCATGCATTTTTCTTGAAAGGAACTTTAACTATAACCTTTTCCAAGAATATTGCAGTTCTTCTCAGTCACCACTTGAAAAAAATAATTCCACACTTGTAGTTGTCTAGAAAATAGCTACATCATTTCAATAGTCATTAAGAACAAGATTCTGAATTCTTACTGCAGTATTAGTGTGTGTGTGTGTGTGTGTGTGTGTGTGTGTGTGTGTGTGTGTGTGCGTGTGTGTTTGTGTTTGTGATCCTGCATTCACTTGCAGACTTGCAAACTGTTTTACTGATAATGCCATCCTGACCTGATATTGGTTAGGCCATTACAAACAATTCCCTCTATTTTTACCTATGATAGCCAGGAAGCTATCCAGAGATAACACATATGTGAGTCATAATTTACTGACTGTCTCTGTCCATCGGAAGTGTGGGTGCCAGACCAGGGGTAAATCTTTGATTTCCCATCCATTGGTCTAATTTACTCTTAAATAGGGTTAGGGAGGGACTTTGTTTCACATGTATGGGAGACTGTTCCAGAGAAAGGGAGTTCTCTGAGATACATTTCTGTTTCTCCAACACATCCTATTTATGCTGCAAGCAAAATTTAGGTCTTTAGACCTAGTAGTTCTGACGCTGAGCATCAAAGCAGGGTTCAGGGATGTCTTGTATGGCAGGCATAGATCACCTCTCAGTCTGTAGGACACTGATTATAGAGGTAGCACTTTGAGGCAAACTGTATATGGCATTGCGTTTATGCCCTGCATTCTTTTTTGTAAGGAACCTTTGCAGATGTTCCAGTTGCTGCACATGTCTGGTCATATACATACTGAAAGGGGCATTATACTCAATGATGAGTCTGGTGAGGGCTAAGTATAGTGGTACAATGACTTCCTTGGACCTAGATCCCATGCACTCATAAATTGAGCAACACAGAATGATTTCCTTACTACCTTGGATACATGTTGTTCAAAGACCAGGTTACTGTCTACATGTGTTCCCAGATCCCTGACTATTGGGTCAACTCTTAGGAGTGTTTTTTTGATGACATATTTTCCTGGGGTAGATGACATCTGAAAAGGTACTATAATGCATTTCTTTTCATTGAGTTTTAAGCTATGGCTTTGACACTAGTCATTTGTCTTTGTTAGACCCTCTTGTAAGATGCTAATGACTTAGGGAGATTCTAGTGCTCCCAGTTTGCAGTCATCTGCAAATTTGTCAGCCAGAGGCCTTTGACATTAGCCTTGACTTCTGAGAAGTAAATGTCAAATGGAGTGGGTCCAGTGCAGAGCCTTGAGGGAGTCCACTGATGACTGGCCTCTGAGGAGGTGGTCTCACCAATCCTAACTTCCTGGGTTCTATCTGTGAGCCAACTGGCTAGCCAGCATGTTATAATAGGGGTTTATGCCAGTATTTGAAAGCATAGAAAGGGTGACATCCAGTTAATATCTCACAGAACTGCCACCAATATGTGACATCTGGTTAATATCCTACCAAACTCCCACCAAATATGTGACATCCCCTTACTATCCTGGGTCAGTAACTAAAGAACTTCAATCCTAACTATTGACTCCAGTGTGAGACCATCACTTAAACAGTAGAAATATTTCATAATTTCCCCTAAGAGCACAACAGGAACATGCTCTATAACCTGGGACTGGACTGTATACTTCTGTCCACCCCTAACTGTAAGTCCTTATTGCACACTCCAGAGCAATGTGTCCCAGTTTAAGACATCTGATACACTCACACTTAAATAAATTAAATCTCACACATTCAAACACTTCTGAGAAAGCTTGACATGGATTTCCAGCTGTGTCCCTTCCCCAAAATAACACAGTAATGGGCTGCCACCAATCAGAGCATCTACATGCCCTTTTAAAGGGGTGTACAATTATTAAAATTAGGTATCAAAACAAATAGTAGCAAATAACATAAAGTAGCCAGGCTCTCGGAGTGACCCAGGAATTAACAAAGCAGGTATAAGCACTCTCAAATCATTAAAGAATACACTAACTGACCAGCCACAATGTAAGATAATAAAAATATTTAATAATGAGCAAAATGATTAAAAATGTAAGACTGTAATTTCAACAAACAAACAGAATTCATTCACCAGTAAATGAAATTAATAATGATGGATAGAAATCCAACATTTAGAAAAACTTTTACTAATTAGCTATAATTTCCTTTCTAACTAAAGAACACTGTCCCTGATCTAAACTAAATATTACAACAGAGCAAAGGCAGGCTTACAGTTCTTGGTGAGTCCTTTGGGTGTCCACTGCTCAGTACAACTGTGATCTGTGACCACAACTCAACTCAATTGAACTCAACAACTTAACTCAACTGTCTTCAGCAGGCCCTTTTATAAACTATATTAACTGTCTCAACTGTTCCAGTTCTTATTGTTGTTTATTAAAATTCTATGCTGTCTTTCAGTCTCTGACAGTAAACACAGAGCATCTGGACCCATTCTGATGACATCATCTGTAGATCACATGCCTCTGAGATAGAATGCATTTCGAATCTCCTGCACAAACATACACAGTTAGAAATGTAAATGAACACTGTTCAACTCATTAAACATCCTGTACAGAGTGTATTAATCAACATGTAAGAACTTATTTACAATATCATAGCTAGTCATGGCTGGCATATAATACATAGGTTAATCTGAAATTAGTTTGGCTTTGTCAAAGGCAGATCCTGCCTCTTAAACTTGGTTGACTTTTTCAAGACAGTCACCAAGGCCATTGATGAGGGAAAGGCAGTCCATACAGCCTACCTCGACCTGGCAAAGGCCTTCGACACAATACCCCACTCAGGTATCATCGAAAAACTCATCAGCTTGAATGTAAACCCATACATCACAAGATGGGTTGCAAACTGGCTAAGCGACAGAACCCACAGGGTCAGAGTTGCTGGAGCCATGTCAGACTCAAAGCCTGTCACAAGTGGTGTCCCACAGGGCTCAGTCCTGGGTCCACTCTTGTTTGGCATCTACTTTTCTGAAGTACAAGCAAACACAGGAGGGTTATGGCTGACAAAGTTTGCAGATGACTGCAAACTGGGCGCCATAGTCGAAAACACATCTGACACAGATATCCTCCAGAAGGGCCTCACAGAAGCGGATAACTGGTGCCAGAGCCATGGCCTGAAGTTAAACGCCAAAAAATGCATAGTCATACCCTTCGGGAAAAACAAGTTTACCCCTAGCTACCATATAGGTGACAATCCACTGAGCACAGAAAAAGTCATCAGGGATCTGGGGACCCAAGTTGACAGTAGTCTTTCGTTTGACACTCATGTTGCTAAAGTAGTTAGGAAAACCTTCTATATCGCCCACCTGATCATGAAGGGATTCACATCTAGATCAAGGGAGGTCATCGTCCCCCTGTACTCATCACTCATTAGACCTATGATTGAGTACAATGCCCCATTCGAATGTATCTGACCAGACACCTGATGCAGCTTGAAAGGCCCCAAAAGTTCCTCACCAAAAGGATAAAGGGTCTCAAAAATATGTCTTATGCTGCCCGACTGAAAGAACTCCAGCTTTATTCAGTCTCATACCGCTTGCTCAGAGGTGACCTGTGCCTGACATATAAGGCCATGTCAAACCCAGATTTGATGAATATGCTTCACCTCAAAAATCTAGATCCCTCAGAACCACAAGGGCGGAGACTTAAACCTTGACACGGTTATAAATAGAACGTGCTGGAGGGACAGATTCATCACCCAGAGACTCCCTATGCTGTGGAACAAAATCCCGGTACATGTGAGGCAGAGCACCTCGCTGGCCTTGTTCAAGAGGAATCTTGACCAATGGATGGGAGATCGCAGATATACCCCAGGGATTACTTCAGTGTCACTGCTTGACAGAGGCACAGAAAAATGATAGGCATAGTTTTTATTCAAACTAAAGGGGTGGCGAAAGCCACATAACTATGGGCTAGGCTTATAAATGCCCTTGGGCAGATAGCCTAGTATGAACCTATGAACCTATGAACCTATGTACAAAACTTCCACCAGACATGCTAGCAGAGAAAACAGTGCCTAATTTCTTCACATCTGTCCAAGGACCTGGCTGCTTTAGGTCATTTGCTACCATTTGTTTTGATACCCAATTTTAATAATTGGACACCCCTTTAAAAGGGCATGTAGATGCCATGATTGGTGGTAGCCCATTACCATGTTATTTTGTGGAAGGAACACAGCTGGAAATCTGTGTAAGGCTTTCTCAGAAGTGTTTGGATGTGGTAGATTTAATTTATTTAAGTGTGAGTGTATCAGAGGTCTTAAACTGGGACACATTGCTCTGGAGTGTGTAATAAGGAGTTACATTGGGGTGGACAGAAGAATATAGTCCAGTCCCAGGTTATAGAATGTGCTCCTGTTGTACTCTTAGGTGAAATTGTGAAATATTACTCCTGTTTAAGTGATGGTCTCACGCTGGAGTCAGTAGTTAGAATTGAAGTTCCTTAGTTAGTGACCCAGAATAGTAAAGGGGCATCACATATCTAGTGGCAGTTCAATGGGATATTAACCGGACATCACATTATTGGAGACAGTAAGTGAGATTTTAATTGGACTTCAGTAGCATGTAGGTAGTTGTCATTAAGGTGTGCACTCTCAACAGCCACAAGGTAAACAATTTCAGTCGACCACAGTTTTATTTATTTTTAGTTAGTTAGTCAGGAACAACAGGCAAAGATGTCAGCAGAAGACTATAGTAAGCTGACAAAGAACCAGTTGTCCAAGGAGTGTGAAGCCAGATAACTGGTACATGCCAACCTGACTAAGGAAGCAATGACTTCAGCCTTATTAGCAGCCTCAGCTCAAAGGATATAAGTTTGGTATTGGGGATGTACAGCCTGCCGAGATAGGACAGTCCACCTTTTCTTTGGAGGACCTGAAAATCCATCTGGAGTTAGAGAGACTGCACCTGAAGGCCAAAGATCTTGATCTGGAATCAGCAGAGACTGTGCCTGGAGGCCAAAAGATTGGAGGCTAAAGAAAGGGGGAAGCAGTATCAATGAACTTTAGGCCAAATGTCTTGAACTGGAATCAGTAGAGAGACTGAGGAGTTTAGAGGCGTAGGAAAATAAGAGGACAGCACCGGCATGAAGTGGAGCTTCTTACCTTTTGAGAGGGTTATGGAGGTAATGGGGAAGGGAATAACCAGACCCCAGAAGCTGTAAAGGTCAGTAAGGTTTTTCCTCAATACAGGGATGGGCATGACTTTGATAGTTTTATCCATATATTTGAGAGGGTATGTAGACAGTATGATGTTGACCATGAGCTCTGGGTTCGGCTCCTGACTCCCTTACTCCATGGTAAAGCTGTTCACACCATGTCAAAACTGTTTGATGTAGATTGTTTGAATTATGATAAGGTAAAACACTGTCTGCTTGATTGTTTTAAAGTAACACCTGAAGCTTATAGAAAAAAGGTTTTATGAACACAGACGTAAGGCAGATGAAAGTTTACATGATTATATTGCTGATTTAAATATGTACTTTCACAGTGGGTGAGTGGGTGTCAGGTCACCACTTTTGAGGGACTGGAAGACTGTTTGTGAGGGAACAAGCCCTCAGTACTTTGCCTGATGACATGATAATCTGGTTAGCAGATTGAGAGTGTAACTCTGTGGAGATGCTGGGGAGAAAAGGGGATCTCTACTTAGCCAACAGAGCATCAATGCATAAGAAAGGGATACCCAATACTGCACATGGGTATAAGGGAACTCATGGGGGCAGTCTAAACCACTCCAAAAGAGTACACCAGTAACAGAGGAAACTACTAGTACAATTACACAGTTAGGGATTAGATGTTTCAAATGTAACCAGAAGGGCCACGTAGCTGCCAAATGTCCATCAAGGCAAGGTGAGAAACAAAAGGTGAGGAAGCAAGCAAGTGATAATGACAAACTGCCAGTGGTAGGTTGTTTGGAAACAACAGGGATGCCAAACTATCACCAACATTTATATCCTATCTTAGTAGATGGTAAACAGGTCACTGCTAAGAGAGAGACACAGCTTCTGATATAACCATTATGAGGCCTGCAATGGTTAGAGAAGAGCAGTACTTGTTTGGACAGTCCACTCCAGTCAGAGCTTTGGGAGGATCCTCATTCCAAACAGCTTTGGCTAGGGTTCATCTTGACTGGGAGGGTTGAAGAGGAGGCAAGCAGGTAGGTGTGTTTGAGGATATTCCTGCAGGTGTCCTCATAGGGAATGACTTTGATGATGCAGTACCTTGTGTGAATGCAGTGACAGGCAGTCAGGCTTGTAGGCAGGCACATAGGTCTGGTAGCCTGAGGGAGACCCTGACAGATCTCATACCTGAAGCTAGGACTGGTGTGGTGGCTGTTTCAGAGAAGGAGCTATCCTGTAGCAGTAAGTCTGAAAGTGAGCCACAGCTGCTAGTAGGTACTGATGTTCCCTTGGACACAGTAACTGCATGGACTGTCTGTGTCTTCTCTTAAGAGCTGGTACTTGCAGAATTATTCTTTTGGTTTTATGTTCTTTATTCTATGCTATATTTAGGATTTTGTTCTGCCTAGAGTAAAGCATAAGACAACTGCGCACAGAACTGGTTAAAATAAATGAAACACTGTATATCAACTCAAACAAAAGGATGTAAAAATGGAAGAAGCTTTAAATAGATATTCAGATGAGGTGAAAAAAACTGCAAAAATCAGAGGTCAAAATGAAGAAAAGGCTGGCTGAATATGAAACTGCTCAAGAAGAGATGTTTAAAAGAATAATAGAATTAGAGGACATAACACAAAGGGAAACCCTGAGATTTTCAGCTGTACCAGAGAAGTTGGAAGTAACAGACTGTATTAATTTTATGAAAGCACAAATAAGCAACTGAACACATATTCCATGGCGGAGTTGTTAATTGAAAGAGCACACCATGTGTATGCTCTCAACCTGGCTATGAGAAAGCAATCTAGACCTTTAATAGTAAAAATGCAATACTACCAGCAGAAGTACTAAAAGCCAGCAGAGTATTTGTGGACACTGTACACCAGGCAGAAGAGGAGTAAATTTGTTCCACTATTCAGGAATATCGAGAAGCTAGAGTGAGATTCAAACTGCTGTACCCAGCTATCGTTAAAATATTTTTCCCAGAAGGGACAACATTATTTTCTGATGAAGTACATGCTAAGGAGGAAATACAAAAGTTTGTCCAACAAAACTGAGCTGTGAAACAGAAAGAGATCCTTCTTCTGGTTCTTCTGGTAATAAAGACCACAGCAAGACTGTAATTGAAACCTTTTGCAATGTTTCAATGGAAAATGCTAGAAAAAGGAAGGGAGCATGAGAGTTGACTAGAAGAATTGAGAGCATGTTGGAAATGAAGCAGAGATAGGATTTGGGAGATGGCGATGAACAAGAATAAAACCAGTAACTTGGAAATTGACAAATATGGGATTACAAAGCAATAATTTTATATATATACACATATATATATATATATATATATATATATATATATATATATAATATGACAGAACAAGAAAATCTGGACATATTGGACTTTTTTGGACTTTGTTGGACTTGTGGGGGATTCTAACATACATGTCCCACTTCATATCATCAATGTTCAGAAAAATGCTTAGTGGATGGGAAGAGGAGGGAGAAAGTTAACTGTATGTATAACAATTTTTCTTAATAGTACTATTTTGATAGTCTACGATTTTCTTTGCATGATATAAAGTAAAGTTTTCTCAGTTGTTTTAAGTGTAATGGAGATACTATTGTAAACAGGTGTTCCTGTTTTTTTTTCTTTTTGTTTTCTTTCTCCCTTCTTTTTTCTCCTTGTTCAGTTTTAAGAAATGTAGGCACTGCAATGTAAAAATGTCTGGTTAAAAGAGCATGACAATGCTTTTTCTCATTCTTGCATGGGGGAATGACTAGATTAAGACCCATAGCGTGATCTAGTAACAAGTTTTAAGAAAAAGCAAGTAAATGAAAAAGAATACTGACTATTATAAGGCTTTTTTTCTAGCAAATACATGTATGCTTAGTAGCAATTCTGTATCTGGTCCTCATGTCCACAAGGAGGCAATCTAATAAAGAGAAATTGGCTACAACTTGTTAAAGAGAAATTGGATACAATCTAAAATGAGAAATTGGCCAGAGAAAAAGTGAAATTGACTAGTAGATGGTGTTCTCTGAAAGCATTCAGATGTTTCCCAACTGGGAGAGTTATAAAAGTAAGACAAAAACAGACAGCATTTATTCTTATCATATTCTTATTAGACTCTTATTATGGATAACCTTTCTTTTAGGTTAATTCAAGTCTATGAGTGTGGCTGTCAGACTGGAACGTTTGCTCCTATTAGGATGGTAAAACTTTCAAAATTTGAAATTTTGTGTGTTAGTATTACATTAATAGATTTTAAAGTGGTATTAGGGCATGATTTATTTTGTTTAAGGGCTTTCAATAACTCAAAAAGTTTTGTAAGCTGTGACATAAGCTTAAATGGAGATGACAAGAAACAACTGTATAAAAGTTCAACCTTCCAAATAGTGTACACATGTAACACAAAAGCTGGAAGTAGACATTTAACAAAAAAAGCTGTTATACATAAAAGGTGGGAATAATAATGTTTTAATACAATGATGCCTTCTGTAATATCTTTAAATGTCAGTGGTATCACATATAAATACAAAAAAGAGTAGTTAACTATATTAAAGATGTAGAGTGCAAACAGTTAAGCTTCAGGAGACATACTTGGAAAGAACTAAACATATGAATTTGGAAAAAAAAAAGGGTTTCAGGATGGTTATTCAGTGGCATACCTGGGACAAAGGAAAACAGAAGTACTTATATTAATTATAAGAGGAGCTCCAATAGTGATAGAAGACGATAAAAATATAATAAAGGTAGATTTGTAGTACTAAGGGGCTACTGGCAAGGGGGGAGGATTACACAAACTGGATAAGAACACACCCAGAGGTAATGAATCCAATAAAAGTTTTAATAAACTCCAAACAGCGCAAAAGGTGATGTAAAGCACTTTTCGTCTGGTCGATTCACCAGACTTCCTCAGACAAACTCATACAAAACAAGCACCAAGTTAAATGAAAAAAAGTTCCTTCCAAAGTTACATCAACCAATCAAACACATTGTTCAATTAACATCAATTAAAACATTAAAGTTATATAACAATACAATGTCCTAGGACTTGTACTTAAAGTTAAACAGTTTTTCTAAAAGCAACATTTTATGAAAAAACATACTTATAAAAAAAAATTAACCTGAAAAGCCAAAACATAAAAAAATGAGTACTACTTTTGTAAAAAACTTTTTTTATATATTTTTTTATATTATCTACTAAGACTCCTCAACTTAAGTATACAAGAAATAGAGATCACCTCATTTAGACCCAGCTTTCTACTAGAATCCAGGCTAAGCTGCCACAATACTTCTTTTTTCTCTAATAGTAAACCTTGAGCACCACCCCTATTGTCTATCAAAATCTGGTCTATCACCCTAAATGAAAAGGAATGCCCTGGGTTACTGTTACAATGTCTTGCCAATGTATTTTCATTCTTTCCTTTAGCAATACTGTAAACACGTTCATAAACCCTCTCTTTCAACTTTCTGTCAGTCTTACCAACATAAAAGCATGGGCATAACCGGCATTGGGCAAGATAAATCACAGACCTAATGTTATAATTGAACCTACCGTTGACCTTATAAGACCTATCCCGAATAGTAAATGTACAACCAGATGCCATGTGTCTGCAATAATTACAAGCCTCGCACTTATACATGCCAGGAGTACGTGCATAAATCTGCCTAGGGAATTCCACTAAAGATTTCAAATTCCTACCCTTCTTGAAAATAACCAATGGGCTGTGACCTATGTCAACAGTTCCTTCTTCTATTGAAAGAACCCTCCAATTCTTATACAAAATACCCCTTATCTTGTAAGCATAAATACTAAATTGCGTGACAAAATTAGAGGCAAAATCCTTTGACTGGAGGGAACTAACTATATTTCTACCCAATGGAGGGACTTAATTTCTGTCACCATTGTCTACCACTGCCAATTCACCTGAAAGACACAAAATGGGTTTGTAAATCCCTTTCCTCCTTTTCTGTGAAACTTCTAACACAATTTCTCCAACAAATTTTTCAGGGTATCCTCTGTTCATAAACATCTGTTTTAACAGGTCACACTCATCTGTAAACTAGGCTTCCTTAGTGACCATCCTTGCAGCACGAACTAACTGCCCCTTCACCACTGATCTCTTTTGGTGTAGGGGGTGGCAACTAGTAAAGTGCAGCATAGTATTGGAATATGTTTCCTTACGGTGTACACTGGCTGAATAACAACCTGATAGGTTGTCCTTTGCTAGCCATACATCTAAATAAGAAATGCTGTCTTCCTTAAAGGAACTGGTAAACTTTAAAAATGTTATAGTAGAGTTAAAGTACCTTAACAGTTCATTAACTGATGACCCGTTTCCCTCAGACAAAACATTGATCATGGACTGGTAATGCTCAGACATTAGAGAGATTAATTCAAGCCCATTGTATTGTTATATAACTTTAATGTTTTAATTAATGTTAATTAAACAATGTGTTTAATTGGTTGATGTAACTTTGGAGGGAAAAGTTTTAATTTAACTTGGTGCTTGTTTTGTATGAGTTTGTCTGAGAAAATCTGATGAATCGACCAGACGAAAAGCGTTTAACATCACCTTTTGTGCTGTTTGGCGTTTATACAACTTTTATTGGATTAATTTCCACTGGGTGTGTTCTTATTCAATTTGTGTTGTTGCTGTGTCTGCCTTTGTTCATTTTGTTAAGGGAGGAGGATTACACTGGCATGTATTTGTATTTCAGCTAAAACTGCTATAATGGAGCTTAACAAAATTGTGGGAGAAATAATTATCTTTCAGCAAGGAATAGTACTTATCGGTGTGGACTGGAATTTAATTTTCAGCAGTGAAGATGTGTCTTGGGGGGTGGTCCAAATGGGAAAGTGTAAAAGTTTAAAGGAGAGTAGACTTTTGAAGAAATCTATGAAAATATTTGGCATGGAAGATGTGAATTCAGTGGTAGGAGTTTGCAGTGAATTTACATAGTATTCCCCATGATACAAAAACTGAGGTAGGCTAGACAAAATTTAAATAGCACAGGAACATGTGCATTTAACTGAAGGTCTTGATATGCACCCAGTAACTATTTCAGATCATGCACCAATAATAACTAAAATAAAAACACAGGTTAATGAAATAACAATGAGACAGTGGTACTTTCCCATCTATTTGTTGAAAAGAGATGAATTTAAGGTCTGGGTAGGGGAGATTATTCAGGAGCTGTTCGAGAGGATAGAAATTTCTTCTGAAAATACAGCTAGTGAGTGGGATAAAATTAAAGTGGAGTTTAAAGGTAAGGTGGAAATAAAAGAATGGGAGATTTGGTTAAGAAGTAACAAGAATTATTTAGAGGGACTGACAAATGTTAAATTATTGCAGAATGGGGGAAATCTCACAGAGCAAGAAGAGGAGCAACTGCAAAATGCTAAACAGGAAATAAGGGATTTCCTAGATAATATGCATGAGTTTATAAAGACTGCTGTTCAGCAACTGTTTTTGATAATAACTCTAGACCTCAAAAATGTTTAGCACAATGACTTAGGCAACAGAAAATAGAAAGGGTTGTTGCCAGGCTTTGAGTGCCTATAACAAGGAAGGTAACAAGAGATCCTGTAAAGGTAGTAGACATATTGCAGAAATTCTTTGAAAGTCTGTATAAAGCAGATACATATGAAAATCAAGAAAAGATACAAATTTAAGTGTTTATAGAAGAATTAAATATGTCAAGGTCAGAGGTAGATGAGGCTCAATTACTAACAGGATAGGATGAGATAAGGTAAAAATTGTGATGTATAACCAATCTGCAGGAAAGTCCTGAGGAATAGATGGCATTCCTGTGGAAGTTTGGAAGCTAGGAGGGGAAAACTGATAAAGATCTGCAAGGTTTTGTTTAGCAGAATTTTAACATGAGGAGAAGTACCAGCATCCTGGTAGAAATCAATGGGAGCTGTAATATCTAAAGAGGGCAAAGATTCATCAGATCCAGCTTTGCATAGGCGTATTTCAATACTAAACCATAATTATAAAGTGTTCATGTCTATAATGGCTAAAAGAATAGCAAAAGTGGTGCCAAAATTGATAGATATGGATCAGTGTGGTTTTGTGGAGGGGAGGCAAACATTTGATGCCATTAAAAGAACATTGATGATCCAGATTGAAACAGAATGTAAGAAAATACCACTGTTGTTCATGGGTCTTGATTCAGAGAAAGCATTTGACAGAGTAAGCTAGGACTTTATGAGCAGGGCAATGGAAGCATTTGTATTTCCTGATAAAATTATAAGGTTAATTAGGAGGATATATGAGGGATTGGAGGTGAAAATTAAAGTGGGTGGGGTCCTGTCTGATAATTTCTGGTTGAGCAGAGGAGCCAGGCAGGGGCATCCTCTTTCCCTTTGTTATTTGTATTAAATTTAGAACCATTGGCAAAGGAAATAAAAGACTCAGAAATTCAGGGATATAATTAGTATGGCAGGCAAAAAAAACCTAGCTCTATTTGCAGATGATATTATCTTATACCTGACAAAAATCAGAAATGGACATTGCAGTGCTGTGGAACATTTTGAAGCAATTTCAGATCTTTTTGGGATGCAAAATGTTATTTTTATTTATTTGTTTATTTTGACATTTGTTAACCAGGTATGTCTGACTGAGCAAGAGCTCATTTTTAGTGGAGGCCCAAGGGGAAAAGCCCCATGTACATACAGATTCCAAATTGCAAGCAGAGGATAGTAGTAGTTACAAGGCATTTTTAACATATATAGGTTCATAGGTTCATAGGTTCATACTAGGCTATCTGCCCTAGGGCATTTATAAGCCTAGCCAGAGTGTGTTTGGCTTTCGCCACCCATTTTAAATTAATTTTGCTATGCCTTTTTTGAGGTTAGTATACTGTGACTCTGTCTAACAGTGACACAGAAGTGATAGCCGGGGTAAACCTACGATCTCCCATCCACTCATCAAGATTCTTCTTGAAGAGAGTCAATGTGGGACTCTGCCTAACCTGGACTGGGATTTTATTCCAGAGTGAAGGGAGCCTCTGGGTTATGAATCTGTCCCTCCAGCATGTCCTATTTATTTCAGTGCTGAGGTTCAAGTCTCTCGAGCACGTAGCTCGATGGGATTTGGATTTTCTGAGGTGCAGCATGTCCATTAATTCGGGTTGGACATGGCTTTATCGTCAGGCACAGATCACCTCTGAGCAGGTGGTATGCCACTGAGTAGAGCTGGAGTTTCTTTAACCGGGCAGCATATGGCATCTGTTTGAGCCCTTTGATCCTCTTGGTGAGGTACTTTTGGGGTCTTTCCTGTTGCTGCAGGTGTCTGGTAAGGTACATCCCAAAGGGGCATTGTACTCAATTATGGGCCTGATGAGGGATGAGTAAAGAGGCACGATGACCTCCCTGATCCAGATGTGAATCCCTTCATGATTAGGTGGGCTATATAAAATGTTTTTCTAACCACTTTGGCCACGTGGTTGTCAAATGAGAGATTGCTATCAACTTGGGTCCCCAGGTCCCTAATGACTTCTTCTGTACTTAATGGATTACCACCTATGTGGTAATTTGTGGGCACTGTTTTTGCCAAAGGGGATGACTATACACTTTTGGCGTTTAGCTTGAGGCCATGGCTCTGGCACCAGTTGTCTGTTTCTATGAGGCCCTTTTGGAGGATGCTTGTGTCGGCTGGAGAGTTGATTATGGCCCAGTTTGCAGTCATCTGCGAACTTGGTCAGCCACAGTCCTTCCATGTTGGCCTGTACCACCGAGAAATATATACCGAACAAGAGAGGTCCCAGGACTGAGCCTTGTGGGACGCCACTTGTAACTGGTTTGGAGTCTGACATGGCTCCAGCAATTCTAACCATGTGGGTTCTGTCCTTGAGCCAGTTTGCAACCCATCTAGTGACATAGGGGTTTATATTTAAGCTAGTGAGTTTATCTATAATGCCCGAGTGGGGTATTGTATCGAAGGCTTTTGCGAAGTCCAGGTAGGCTGTGTGGACCACCTTCCCCTCGTCAATGGCCTTGGTGACTGTTTCAAAGAAATCGACCAGGTTTAAGAGACAGGATCTGCCCTTAACAAAGCCAAACTGGGTAGGATCCAGTGTCTGTAGGTCCCCAATATCTTTATTTATGAGGTCCATGATGATCCTTTCCATAGCTTTGCAGACCAAGCTAGTCAGGCTTATGGGGCGATAGTTTCCAGGATCCGTTGAGGCACCACCTTTGTGGAGAGGGACCACTGTTGCTGTACGCCACTCTTTGGGTACATATCCTGTAGTAAGGCTAAGATTGAACAGTAGTTTTATGTTTGGGTTTAGCTCTTCCTGGAGTTCATGTAGGAAGCAGCCCGGGACACCATTTGGTCCCATTGATGCTGTGTTTTTTGCTTTGGAGAGGGCGGCTCTTACCTGAGCATCTGAGATGTCAGGGGGGCAGCACTCTGTTGGGATAGATATTTGCCCTTTTGGTGGGGAGTGGGGGGGAGAAGTTTGCACTGAACCTGTCAGCTAGGATGTTGGCAATGTCTGTGGGCTCGGTGTATTTTTTGTCATTTTGGACTAATTCTGAGCATATATGGGAATTCCCACCCAGGTTCCTAACATAACTAAAGAAAGCCTTGTGATTATCCTTAGTGTCCTGTGCAATTTTCTCTAAGCTGGCCTTAGGCGATTTTATGAGTGCCCGTAGTTTTTTGCTAATACTGATCAGAGATGCCTTCCCTTTTTGGGATTTTGCTCTGTCATGTAGTAGCTTCCTCCTTCTATTGTATAGTTTGTTTATGGATGGGGTCCACCAGACAGGACGTCTGCCTATGGAGGACTGGGTCTTGGTTTTATTTGGGATTGCATGATCCATGCATTCCTGAAGGTGTTCATAGAATGTGTTTATAAAGGATTCTGCGGTCTGGGCGTATTTTCCACAGGCCGGGGCTTTGAAGGATTTCGCCTCGGTTTTGAGGCATGTGAAATTTGCTTTAGAGAAGTTTTTCACTGTGGTTTTCTGGGCAGGGGGTGGGGTCGGGATGTGACTATCCAGTGAGATTAGTTTATGGTCTGATCTTACCAGTGAGGGATACACTTCTGGTCTGGAGCATAGTGTCCCCATGTTGGTGATGATCAGGTCCAGTATGTTTTCCCCTCTTGTGGGAGTGGTAACAAGTTGTTCCATAGCATTTGAGTTTATAAATTCTAGGAACCTTTGGGCTAGGGTGTTGGAGCTAGAGTAATGCTCCCAGTCTATGTTTGGGTAGTTGAAGTCACCCAATATAATGGTGTTTGGAGAGACCTTCATATTTTCCAGTATTCTCAGGAAGGCCGAGTGGGGTTCCTGTGTTTGGGAGGGTGGTCTGTAGCAGGCTATAAACTGGAAGGCAGTTTTACCCACTGTTAGTTGCACATGGATAGTCTCTGATTTTTGTGCTGTGCCACCAACCTGAAGGTGTGGGTATCTTTGACGAATATTGATACTCCCCCTCCTTTTGTGGTTCGGTCCAAGTTTTGGGGCCAAAAAGCATGGTATGAGGTATAACCTGGCAGTGCTGGGGTGCTCTCGGGAGCCTTGAACCAGGTTTCTGTTACTGCACAGATATCAATGTTCTCCATGCTAAGGAGAGTTTTGAGTGTGTGCATCTTGAGGTTTAGACTTCTGGCGTTGAGCAGCATTACTCTTAGTTTCTTATCAATTGTGATACCTATGGAGGTGGGTTTGTCTTTTGAGCCTTGCCTAAAAAAAGGCACTATGGGGGTAGCAAGAGCCTTTGCCAATATCCGAAAGCCCAGGGGTGACAGGTGCAAGCCGTCCCTAGCGAAGCATCGTGGCTTGTCGAGCATGTCATCCCAGGCTGACAGGCATTGGATCCCCTTTGAATGACACCAACACTTAAGCCAATTGTTGAAATTGATCATCTTGTCTTCATATTGTGGCATCATTCTTGGTGAGGGTAAGATGCTACTCAAGGTCAGGGTCATACCAGCCTGGGCTACATGCTCAGAGAACTCCTCTATGTCTCTTTTCGTGTAGTCCAGGGAGGTACGTCTCAGGTCATTCACACCAGCATGGACAATGACTCAGTCATATTTGTACTTGCCTTGGAGTGACCTGAGTGCTTGTGTTATGTGGCGGATCCTAGCGCCCGACAGGCAGCTTACCATGACCTTCTCCTTGTTCAGCCTGGTGAGCGGGACGTCAGTGTGCCTGATGATAGAGTCACCTATTACAAGTGTATCAGGTGTGTTGTTTAGCCTTAAGGGCTGTGACTGTTCGGCACACTGGCTTTGTGAGCTATGTGTTGCACGTGTTTTGTTTTGGGGTAGCGGTTGCTTGGGTGTCTGCTTTGGAGGTCTCTGCTGCTTAGGCAGATTTTATTTAGAGCCTCCGAGTATGTTTTTGTGTGTTTATGTGTTTGGTTTGTTGTCGTGGTAGGTCTATGTGAGACTGGAATTGTAGTGAGTGTGGTTTCCTTCTCCTCCTGACTGGTTACGCCAGTACTGAGTTGAGAGAGCTTAGCCTCCAGTTTGGCTATATGGTTGCATCTCTCACATGTGTTGGAATTTGTTGGGAGGAGGAGAGGGTTGTCTGTGTACATGAGGCAGTTGTAACATTGCCTCAAGATTCCCAGATTCACCAGCTGGACCGGAGAGGAGATTGACAACTGACCTTTGGACATGCTAGAATAGTATTGGGAATTCCTTTATAATTGAAAAATGAGTTTTTAAATACAAGATTGACACACTTAGATTAAGTGCACATCAAATAACTTATGTAGATTGTGGTGCAAATATAAATGTTACATGAGTAATAATAAGACAGATTAATGAAGGTAAAACAAATGCAATAGCGATAAATTATGTAGCCACATATGAACTGGTTCAGCAATACCCATATTTATGGGGACATGATAAAATGAAGTACTTAGGAGCATGGATTAAAAATGATTTCAGTGTGGCAGCTAAGGATATGTGGGAAGAGACTAAACAAAATATAATACAAAAACTGAGAAATTGGAATCCCTGTATATGGATATGCATAGTAATATGCAAGCAGTTAAAATGATTGTAGTCCCTTTAGTCTTATACACAGGTCAGGCATATTTTTATCAACCAGAGGAGAAGCTGTGGATAGTAGTCAATAAAGAGATGAATGATTTTTATCTGGGATGGGAAGATGGCAAGAGTCAAATGGGATAAGCTGATTTTTCCAACAGAACAAGGCAGACTGGGATTACCTGATTTGAATGGGGTATTTCAGAGCTACACAGTTAAGGCTCCTATACATAGCACAAGCAGAAACCTATAATTCAAAGTGGAAAGGGGTGATGATGAAACATGGGGAATCTCAAGAAACAAGGACAGACTGGGATTGTGGATGCAAATCTTTAAGTAGAATTACAATAACTATACAGAATATTATATTCATAAAGTAGAAAAAAGTATTATGAGAACTAAGCCAACATGAGAATTGAGAAAGGAGATTCTGCTGATGGGGTTGACTGCAATTAGGGATACAGACAACAGGCAAGAAGAGGCTGGAATTTATTGGAGAAAACTGAGAAAGGAATTGTGAGCAAATAACTAGAGAGGGAAAGGTAACGGAATGGAAAGACATCAAGATCTTATTTGGACTGCAGGTTAGAAATAGCCTTTCCTGTCAAGGATTGATCTCAGCGTATAGGCAAAGCAAAAGTATTGGGGGGTTCTAAATGAAAGACCAGTACTGGCAGAGTTTTTAGTAGAATCAAGAATAGAAGCTGCTGTTAAAAAGGAACAATTAGTACAACATATAAATTATTGCATGATAACTATAAGAATCAATCAGAGGAGGTTAAAAAGGATTGGGAAGAGAGATTGGATAAGCAATTCACAAAGAAACAATAAGTCTCCCAAATATGCAACAAAATCTAGAAGATTTAGGATTTTGCTTGGAAATGTTTACATGGATATTTTTATACCCCAAGTAGACTCCAGAGAATTTTTCCTCAAGTAGAAAGCAAATGTTAGAGGTGTGATGGAGAAGAAAGGGATAATTGGGAACATATTTTCTGGGAATGTAATGAGCTGGAAGACTTTAGAGATTCCCTGCAGACTACTCTGTCAGAGATACTGGGTGAGTAAATTGGTGTAAATGGGAAAATAATTTTTCTGAGCTATGATACAGAATTGGAATTGCTGAGACACAGCAAGACCTTGCTGAGTCTCATTATGGTGGCTGCCAAAAAAGAAATTACTAGAAAGTGGAAATCAAAGCTTAAACCATCTATACTAGAAGTAGTGAGTATAGTAAAGAGATAAAACAACTGGAATTGGGATCTTTATAAAAGGGTAGGAACAAATTACATAGGAATTGTGGGAATGATACATATGGGGAGGGATGAGGTTTAAAAGAAGGCAGGGCTTGAATGAGTTATGGAATGTTTGACTGACAATGATTCGGTAGATTATAAGTGATGTATAATGTTTGCAACTAGGATTATGTCAGTGTGGTTTGTGATGTAAAATGCATGCAGCTGGGATTATGTCAATATGGTTTGTTTTCACTTATATAAATGTATGAGTGCCTATGTCATAAGTAGATAATTTAATAAAGACGTTTCTTATCTAAAAAAAAAGATGTTGGGTTAGTTAGGGGAGAAACAGCTCCTGAGAGTACTCCTAGCAATCATGTCACAAACATGTATCCTAAATGACTGGAGAATATGTATTCTAGTACCTGAGTACAAGAGTGAAGGAAACCTTCACATCTATGGACAGTATAGAGGTTTCAAACAATTATCACACTGCATGAAAGTGGTGGACAGGGTGACTGATAAATGAAAATGTAGTAGAAAATACGGTGGGATATATGCAGTTAGGATTCAGATTATGATGCAGCAGAACTAATATGATGTTTTCAATAAGACAGATAATTGAGATGAAGATAGCAAGGAATAAATAATCTAAAGGGGCATTCCTAGACTTGATGAACGCATATGACATGTTCCCAAGAAACCTGATTTTGGTAGTCATATGATGGTAAGAAATTCTGGAAACACTGATAGAATTAGTGCAGTTAGTGTACAGAAATCCAGTGACACAAACACAAACAGTGTTTGGTCTCACAGAGGAGTTCCCAGTGGGAGTGGGTGTGTATCAGGGTTTGGCTCTGAGCCCACTACTGTTCATACTGATGATGGTCTACATTAGGAAACAGGTCAGGGGAGACAGATCAACAAAACTGCTGCATGTAGACAATGTGGCATTACCAACAGACACTGAACAAAACGTGTAGCTAATGACAGGGGAAAGGAATGCAAACTGAAGGCATACAGGATGAAACTGATCACAGACAAGACATATATCATGGCAGCAAATGGAGAAATCAGAGAAAACAGAACACTGAGATAAAGAAAAGGTAAATAGTGGAACAGGTTAACAGGTTTAAGTGTCTTTGAGGGGGTGGTTGAAGAGAAGAGAAGTCTGAATGAGGGGGTCCAAGCTAAAATCAGAGGGGCTGCAGCCAACTAGTATAGAGAATCAGGGGTAGTGTTTCATAGAAGAATGTCAAGGAAGCTGAAAAGCAAGGTGTACAAAAATAGTGGTGTGACCAGTACTACTGCATGATACAAAACCTGGACAGTGAAGGTAGAGCAGTTGAGAAAGATGGAAATGATGGATATTAAGTGCCTGAAACATGCTGTGGGACAGATGAAGAAATAAGGACATCAGAGGAGAAGCCAAAGTAGCTTCAACATGTGCAAGAAAGCAGAAGACATTCTGATGAAGAAGATTTGGGAGAAACAGGAAGATAGCAAGATGAATGAGGGCATCCAGATAAGAAATGGATGGCTTGCATGACAGAGAATCCTGTGAAAGTCAGGCATGACCACTGAAGGTTAGGAGAGTGGTACTGAATCAAGAAAGATGGTGACAGTTAATGTGACACCTCAACCCCACTTAGAAAATGGGAAAAAAGGGGGTTATGCTGATGATAATAATGAGCTCCATTTGCAGGCTACATAATTTGCTCTAAAAACCTTTAGAAGCAAAGTTATCTCAGACATGCTAGGTATAAACTTTGCAATATGCTGCATCATTCCTAGAAAACTTTGTAATGCTTGCTTGCCTTATTTGGATAACAGATCAGATTTTTCTAGATCTCATTTCAGTCCATCTGATATTAATGTATTTCAGTCTTCTCACACTGATTTTAAATTTGATCTTATTAAGTTTGAAATGTTGCTGCTTTAGTCTTCAGCAGTTGTAGCAATCTTATGGATGCTGTCATTGTGTCTGCATCCCACACTAAAACAGCATCAGTTGTATTTCCTTCACATTCCACGTCTTCACTTACATGGGAATATGTTATCTGGAATATCTCTAGTGCTGATAAAATCTCAGATGAAGGCCTAAATATCAAATGCATACATATTTGAATATGGTTTGTCTAACTTCATCTGCCAGAAACCCTGGTTTGCATCTAGTACTAAGAAAAACTCAGTGTTTTGGATTATTGAATCCACTTTTTCAACAAAAATAATGAGTAATGGTCTTTTTTAATCACTGCAAACATGGATCATGTCTTTCTTCACAACAGCAAGAATTCTGTTCACCCATTTTGTTGGATTGTTTCTTCTTAATGACATACAGACTTTACATTCTCAGTTCCTATTGCACTTTATTTCAGAGTGCTTCAGATACATTTTGGAAACATGTATCAGTAGCATTGCATAAAAGCTTATTTGTATGTGATGTTCTCCTGGCTATCATCCTAAGTCTGTGAACATGTTAGTGTATTTATGCAGAATAGTACTGCTATAGTATTCACAGCAGCTAACATGTTTCTATGATTGCATGACTGATTTATTACACATGTAGTCTTTGCTTTCATAGTGTGAATAGCCACATACTCCAAATACTAGAATAAACTTTTACTGCAACTGTTTGTAAGACTAAACTTTTTTTTCCTGAACTAAGGGTGCCACCCAGTGGCCATAACAGATTAACACTTTATATACATGTTTCTGTCCAGTGCCCAAAGCTTTATAAGTATCTTTTGCCATGATAATGCATTCTACACCAGTATCTGAGCAATGTTTCCTGTCATGCTTAGAGACACACCGACTGCAGACCTGAATTTCAGGGATAAAGGGGGGAGTCAATGTTCCAAGGAGTGTGATGGTTGCAGAGTTCACATACTCTGCCTTCATCCCACTGTTATGTGGTATACCAAATACAATAGGAGGTGCTCAAAAGCAAGGAGTGTGGTATTATTGCTTAAATATGTCAAGGAAGTATATACATCTGGAGTTAAAAACTCAACTGCATCTTTCATCATTTTGCTTGTCTAAGTAATTATATGGTAGCATTTATGCTGGAAACAGGAAAGATATAGCAAATACACAGAAAGTCGCTGAAATGGTACACACACTAGAACTACACATCTGAAATACAAAGCCAGAGGTCTGAAAAGAGAAATTAAGAAGCTCTATGCACGTATTGACTCTTTTATAAGGAAATAGGGTGATTTGGAGAGCCATGCGCAGTAGGAGAATAACCAAGTAGAAGGTTTATATGAAAGCTTGGAAAGCAAGGATCTCAAAATTTCTGTAGGAGTGGCTTCTTCAGGCTACTACAAATGGATGAGCAAATAATGAGGACCCACAACAGACCGCAGTATTTACCAGTAAAATGTCATAACTGTAAGTTGAGGGAGAAAGTGTAGTAGCAAACAGGGTTAAGACGAAGGCTTATAAAGACAGGATGCATGGACTTTGCCTTCCACCCTCAAATTTATGAAAGGAGGAAGTAGTTGTGTCCCACAACATGGCAATAAAGGCAGACAGGAGCATTAGTTTTTACTATCTCTTCAGTATCATTAAAGACTGTCTGGAGGGGACAAATGTCATGGATAAAGTTATTGGAAGTGACAATCCATACTTACAAAGATGTCAAGGGTTGCCAACAGGAGTGGTGGGCTACAGAATTTGGCAGTGCAACAGCCAGTGGTCTTGTACACACGTCTGTGCATGAAGGGAATGGAAGAGCTTCTGTGAGTACCCATAGTGAAGGGAGAAGAGAGGTTAGCTTGAAAAAATGCTGCAGACAAATGTGGATACTAGCCCGAATGTTCAAAGAAGTTAGGGAGATGAGGTTCAAACTATCAAAAAAGTCAAGTTGGAGGAGAAAAGGGCAGAAAGGTGGAATCACAGTAGAAGGAGATGTGAAGGAAATGTCTACAAATGTTCCCTAGTGAAAGATAGAAGACAATACAAGAGGGATGTGGTTATTTGGGAAAGCTTGACTTGTTTGGGGAAGCGGAGTAAGACGTAACCTGCATGACCAAAACAGAAGGTCAACAAAGCTGTGAGTGATGGTAGTGACAAAAGCAGAAAGGGAAGAATGCAGCTGGAGAAAGAATGAGCTGGGACTGATTGTTGGTTGAGTCAAGGTCACCAGTGGAATGATATCAGAAGACAGCAGCATACAACTGGATGAGGTAAAGGGTATAAAGACTTGAAGCAGGGTTTCTTATATGCTGGAGGACTCTATTTAAAGTGTTTTTATTTTAATTTATTTTCCAGATCAAGCAGTTTCTGGCTGATGGAATGGAATAAATGAGAGGGCTGGAAATGAAAGGAACATTACATTACTGAATGATCATAGGAAAGACGGAGAATAAAGACTGGAGATATTCGGTGAGGGGGAACCATCGATGGAAAGATGAATGGAAGATTTAAATTTACAGGTTAAAGGTTTATAGGTACGTACTAGACTATAGATCTGTGAGAATCTTAAAAAGCCTGTTTATAGGTACTTACTAGACTATAGATCTGTGAGAATCTTAAAAACCCTAGCCTTAAATTCCCATCATAGTTTTTAGGCCATACAATTTCCATACAAATAACCCTAACATGATTTTAATAAAGCTATGTTAGGACATTTACATGTTTCCCCTATCCATGATGGACAGGAGTGCTAAACTAGGGGTGAATTTGTGGTTACCTGTCCATAACTTGAAATTATGTTTGAATAAAGTAATAGAAATATTTTGCTTTATGTGGAGTGGAAGATGGTTTCATAGCAGCATGTAGTCTGCATGATACATACTCAACCGTCAGACATGCTGTATTGATTTTACAAAAGAGATTGAGACCTCTTGAGTGGCTACGTATGATGCCATTAGACTTGCCAAAGTGCAATAGGTCTGACAAAACAGGGTCAGTTGAAGCTCTGTATATCATTTACGCTAGCTAACTGGTAAGGTACGTGTTGTACTGAATATGTACTCTTGCTTCTTGTTTTTGTGTTATGATATTCAGTATACCCTGAATAAGGAGGGTTGAGTTAATAAGGAGTGTATTATGGGCAACATTACACTGAGATGAGTGATAAAAAGTTAAAACTGGAGAGGGACTCTCATTGTGAGTTCTGAGGGGACAACACTTGCAGAAGGACTGATGAGTGGACTCTTGAGAGAGGTGCTGAGAAGTTAATATTGAAATACATAATAAAATGGAACTGTTTTTATGTTGTATTCGTATTTATCTGAAATGTTTGATGCAAACATGTGTCAAAATATTTTGATACAATTATGATTTGAATGCTGATGGACAATAGAGGTATGACTGCTGAATCCTACACAAATGCACTTTATAAGCATTTACACGAGTGCATCGATCGTGCAATCCCAGAACCAAGATGCTATCCTCCAAAAAAAGGAAGCCAATCTGGTGGTCCCCTGCTATAAACAAACTCTACAACAGAAGAAAGAAAGTGTTGCAAAAAAAGAGTAAAATCCCATGATTGGAGAAACTCCCTGGTCAGCCTCAGTAAGAAGCTGAGATCCCTCATAAAATCCTCCAAAGCTAGTTACGAAAACAAAATTGCCACAGACTCTAAAGACAACCACAAAGCATTCTATAGCTATGTCAAGAATCTCAATGGCAACACTCAGATCTGCTCTGAGTTACAGCACAATGGCACTAAATATACAGAACCAACTGATATTGCCAACATCCTGGCAGATAGGTTCAGTGCTAACTTTACCCCCCTGTCATCCCCTAAAGGGCCCATCTCTGTACCAGAAGAATGCAAAGTTCCTGTAATCACGGCTGCACAGGTAAAAAACACACTATCCAAACCCAAAAACACAGCATCCATGGGACTTGACATCATCCCAGGCTGTGTTCTACATGAACTACAGAACGAACTGGCACCCCACCTAAGTACCATGTTCAATCATAGCCTCATCTCAGGCTATGTGCTCACTGAATGGTGGAGATCGATGGTTATCCCACTCCACAAAGGGGGAGCCACCACAGACCCTGGAAACTACTTCCCCATTAGCCTAACAAGCCTGGTCTGCAAGGCTATGGAACGTATCATCATGGAACTTATAAACAATGACATTGGTAATCTCCAAACTCAGGACCCCACCCAGTTCAGGTTTCTATCAGTTCCTAAACCTGATAGACTTCTTTGAAGCAGTCACCAAAGCCGTAGATGAGGGTAAGGTGGTTCACACAGCCAATCTAGATCTCGCCAAGGCTTTTGACACCATTCCCCACTCTGAAATTATAAATAAACTCACTAAACTAGGTATAAATCCCTATGTCACAAGATGGGTTGCCAACTGGCTCACTGACAGAACCCACACTGTGAAAGTAGCAGACTCTAAATCCAACTTCAGACCAGTGACAAGTGGAGTACCACAGGGTTCAGTCCTGGGTCCTCTCCATTTTGGTTTCTACTTCTCTGAAGTACAGGCTAACACAGAAGGTCTTTGGCTAATGAAGTTCGCAGATGACTGCAAACTAGGAGCCATAATCAAAACTCCAAAAGATGTGGACATCCTACAAAAGGGCCTCGCTGAGACAGATGCCTGGTGTCAAATCCATGGTCTCAAGCTCAATGCCAAAAAGTGCATTGTCATCCCTTTTGGTAAAAACACTGTACCCATGAACTAGCACATAGGCGGTAGTCTACTTAACACCGAAAGTGTGATAAGAGACCTTGGGACACAGGTGGACAGTAGTCTCTCCTTTGATAATCACATTGTCACAGTAGTCAGGAAATCCTTCTATGTGGCACACCTCATAACAAAAGGTTTCTCATCCAGGAAAAAAGGGGTCATTGTTCCCCTCTACTCGTCACTCATTAGACCCATTATAGAGTACAATGCCCCTTTTGGTATGTAACTCACAAATCATCTACAACAACAGGAAAGGCCACAGAAATACCTCACAAAGAGGATTACCGGCCTCAAACAGATGCCCTATGCAGACCATCTCAAAAAACTGCAGCTTTACTCCGTCGCATATCGCCTACTCAGAGGCGATCTCTGCCTAACACACAAAGCTATGTCAAACCCAGAGCTTTTAGACATGCTCCACTTAAAGAAATCCCAATTCCTATGTGCTACACGCTCTAGGGACCTAAATCTTGTCACCACAATAAACAGAACATGCTGGAGGGATAGATTCCTGTCCCAGAGATTTCCCATACTCTGGAACAAACTACCTATCTAAATCAAATAAAGCTCCTCATTAATTAGTAAATAGTGTGGGAAGAAATAGCGAGGGAATTGTTATGGCTAGGCTTGTATAGGCCCTAGGACTGAGAGCCTAGTACCAACCTATGAACCTACTAGCACTCTTCAAGAAAAATCTTGATGACTGGATGGGAGATAAGAAATTCACCCTGGGGATCACTTCTGTGGTTCTGCTAGACAGTGGCTCAGGAAAATAATTTTCTTGGGTGTCGAAAGCCAGGGTATCTTTTGGCTAGGCTTATATAGGCCCTAGGGCCAATAGCCTAGTACCTACCTATGAACCTATGAATGTTGAAAAAATTGTAATTTGCATAGAAAATAGAGTTTATATTAGCGCAAGTATTAGTTTATTAGTAAGACGCTGCAATAGATCATGAGGAAGGGTCTTCATTTAGTTTGAGAAAGAGTGTTATAGTCAAGGGGATGTGTGTTAAGGGGGGTTGTATGCATGTATGCATGTATGTATGTATATATTTATTGCAGTTCGATAACAGAGTAAGTTGGTTGGTCATCAGACCCTTTTCAGATCTGACCTGACTATAAGACAAGTAGACATCTGTACACTGACATGGAGTACATATAGAAAATGTTGAACAAAATACATTACAGTATTAAATAAAAAAAGCAAACTAGTTGTACAGAATGATTACTCTTGATATCGGAATACATATTATTAAAATAGATCATTGCCAACATTTTTATGTAAGATCGATGTAAAAGATCACTTTGCATTCTTATTAAAAATAAGAAAGCAGGATCCAAGGTATCCAAACCTTGGCTTATTACAAAAGTGGTGAGTGTTTTTGCCCTTGTCAGAATTTCATCATATCTAAGTTATACATAGCAGTAACAGGCAATACTATTATGTTACAAAAAGAACAAGTAAGAAATGAAGCAGAGGAAATAGAAGAAAAATTAACAACAAATGCAGAATGTCCATAATCTGGCAGCAAGCAGAGAATATGTAGGCGGTGGCTCTTGGTTGGTGGCAATTAGATGACTATGATTGTCAAGAAAGCAGGAACAGACTGCATCATTTGCAAGGTGCTCCTTTTGTTTTGTTTTGGATAACTGCAATGTTTTTGTTGACATCTGAAGGGAGCCCATTACAAACAGGAAGGTTCATTTTTAAGAAGGGTGTTCCACCAGTTGAAGTTTTAAAACATGGTCTGACAAGAGAGATGTTCTCTTCTATTATCTCCCTAAGGCTGTACGTTTGCTGCCTTATTTGTAGTCTATGTTTTAATTGAGGACAAAGGCCCTGTACTAACATTTCAAAAATCAGAGAGCCAAGAAGAAAGTGTCTCTGGTATTTATGGGTAGTCATTTGAAGTTTGTAAGTAAGTCACAATGATATCTGTAAGAATTTATGAGAAATACTAATCTGCATATCTTGTTAACAGCAGTCTGCAGTTTGTGGGTGTTAGAATTGGCATGTAAGGCTAAGAGAGGGAGACCATACCCCAGCTGCATGTGGTGAGAGTAGATGGACTGTTCTGTAGTATACATTTAGCTGACTGAGGATTTTGTCAACTACCATATCTGCATGCTTGAAGAAGGTAAGAGGGATCTAAGATTAGTGCAAGATATTTTTGTTTCTTGCTTTTTGGTAGTACCTTTTACTATTTTCATCTCAAACTGTGAGATGAAGGGACTTATTTAAGTTTTGGTTTAGGTGAAAACCATGACCTTAGATTTGGCTGGCTTTATCAGAAGTGCATTGCTGTGGGTCCAGTTGCAGAAGTCTGAGAAAGCAGCTTGTAATTCATATTCTAGATCAGCTGTGTTTAACTTCCTTCTAGGAGCAGAAAGCCATCAGCATACATAACCATTATAAGGTGGGGAAGGTCATTAGTTAAATCATTAATAAAGAGAGAGACTAAGGATGTTTCCAGCAAAGATTCTTGTGGAAAACCATTAAGTATTCCTGGTTCAGACAGAATGTCAAAGGCATATACCTGGAATGTTCTAGTCCAAAGCAAACCGTTGAACCATTTCAGAGTATTTAGGCCAAACTTTAGTTTGCCAAGAATGCTGAGAGTGACGCAGTATCAAAGGCTCTAGTCATGTCAATAAAAAGACTTTCTGTTAGCAGGCCTTCATTTGTACTATTGTAAGTTGTGCCTTTTGTAGTGTACAGGGAAATGATAGTGATGAAGGCTTCCCAAAAACCATGCTATTGTTAACATAGAAGACCATACTGATTTATATCTTTGAAAAGCTGCTTGTAAACTAGTTTTTCAAAGATTTTTGTCAGGAGGTATACGTTTTTAGCTAATAGCCTTGGCACCATTTTGGATGAGAAACATTTATTAGAGATATTTATTAGAGATATAATAGTGGAATGTTTAAAACAGGTAGGAAAAATTAATGAAGTTACAGAGATATTGTATATGTTGGTCAGTGGTTTTTACAATGTAATCTAAAGCCATTTTCGGGGAGGATGGGTGGAGAATTGAGAATTTTACTCCAGATCTGAGATTTAGTTTATCTAGTAGAACAAAAAAGGAGACTCAAATGGACAAATGTGAACAGCCACACCAAATATTAAATAAGAAGACAAAAGCTGTGGCTTGTTGAGGCAGGAAAGCATTAACAATGTCATGCATTGTTGAGAGAAAAAATGTCTATAATTATTAGCAAATGTGTGGCTGTCTGTGATTAAGTGAGAAGATGAGCTGGATTAGTTAGTAATATGTCTTGTAGGAAGTGGTTGGGGGAGAATGTCAAGGATTACTGTTCATTGCTTAAGTAAATCCCTTAGCAGTATTGGTAGCCATCTTGGCATTTTTCCTAACAGCTAGGTATTGCTGGTGATTTTGTTTATAAGAGGGATTTATCTTTCATAGCTTCCAAGATTTATCACTTGTTGAGTGCATGTTTTTTTAGATCAGTGGTCAAGCAAGGGCAGATATTACCTCTTAGTCTAAAAGTTGTTAAAGGGAATAGCACATCTTGACACTGTGTTAGTATATTATAGATTAGTGCTGCATTGGGGTCTGTGAGGTTGTATAGGCATGTTCAATCTGTTTATTATAAGTGTAGGTTTAATAATGTCTGTTTAAACTCAAATATGCTCCTAAATGTAATAAGTTGTGCAGGCTTATTTTTGGTTATAAAAGACCCAGGTGACATAATATGGCAATGATCACTTAGAATGTTTAGAAGTATAATCACCTGGACACATCTATGCTTTGTATTAGTTATTACGGGGTCGAGTACGGAGTCCTTCCCTGGCTGCATGTTATGTCTTGTTGGTTGTTGCACTTTTCTTCTTTTCTAGACTGTGATGAAGGAGCAGACTTGTTAGACTGTTTACGGTAGGGCCACTAGCATTAATACTGAAGTCCCCTATGAAAATAGTATTCTGTTCTACTCCTGATGGGTGAGTAACAATAATTAGGTGCTACAGGATGGTAACTGAGAAGACAGAAGATACATATGCTATGTCAATGTGCAAGTGTGTCTGTCTACCAATTGTAAAGTCTGCCAGTATCCAGCCTGGATTTATGTCATTGTTGGTACTGACTTTGATTATGCTTATAATGCTATAGGGCAAACTATTGCTAATTAGTATGGCCTAATACCTGGTTTCCTGTTATAGTAACCCCAACTAACTGAGGTATTTCTCCACACATTTCAAACTCCTAGTGCAAGAAATCTGGACAAAGCCTGACATAATAAGGGGAGAGGGGGACAATGGCCCAAAAGTAGGGACACATTTTGAATATTGCTCTTATAAACTTAGAAAGTTGCTAGAATAATAGCATATATGCTAGCATGCATTTTTCTGAAGGATATGAAGTCTGAAACTCAGATGCATGTCATTATTTAGTGACATTAATCCTTAGATCATACCAGTGACTTATAAAAAAAAAAACGCAATTTTTACAAGGAATAGAACAAAAATATGAGGCAAAAATCTGGACATTCATGGAAATATCTATACAGCTGAGAGGTATGTCTCTCTCTCTCTCTCTCTCTCTCTCACACACACACACACACACACACACACACACACACACACACACACACACACACACACACACACACACACACACACACACACACACACACACACACACTCTTTCTTAGGAATTACAGTGTTAAGTAAATGTATCATATTCATACACACACACACACACACACACACATATATATATATATATATATATATATATATATATATATATATATATATATATATATATGTATATACATATATAGGTTCATAGGTAGGTACTAGGCTATCGGCCCAAGGGCCTATGTAAGCTTAGCCAAAAAGGTTCCCTGGCTTACGCCACCCAGGAAAGTTATTTTCCTGTGCAACTGTCGAGCAGAGGCACAGAAGTGATCCCCAGGGTGTATTTCCTATTTCCCATCCACTCATCAAGATTTTTCTTGAAGAGTGCTAATGAAGAACTTTGCTTGACATAGATAGGTAGCCTGTTCCAGAGTATGGGAAGTCTCTGGGACTGGAATCTATCCCTCCAGCATGTCCTGTTTATTGTGTTGACAAGGTTTAGGTCCCTAGAGCATGTAGCTCGGAGGGATTGGGATTTCTTTAGGTGTAACATGTCCAACAGCTCTGGGTTTGACATAGCTTTATATGTTAGGCAGAGATCACCTCAGAGTAGGCGATATGCTGGAGTTTTTTGAGGCGTCAGTGTAGGGCATTTGTTTGAGGCCAGTAATCCTCTTTGTGAAGTACGTCTGTGGCCTTTCCAGCTGCTGCAGATCTCTTGTGAGGTACATTCCAAAAGGGGCATTGTACTCTATAATGGGTCTAATGAGTGTCGAGTAGACAGGAACAATGACCTCTTTTTTCCTATATGAGAACCCTTTTATGATGAGGTGTGCCACGTAGAAGGACTTTCTGACTACTGTGGCAATGTGACTATCAAAGGAGAGACTACTGTCCACCTGGGTCCCAAGGTCTCTTATCACACATTCAGTGTTAAGTAGATTGCTGCCTATGTAGTAGTTCAAGGGTACAGAGTTTTTGCCAAAGGGGATGATACTGCACTTTTTGTCATTGAGCTTGAGACCATGGCTCTGACACCAGGCAAATCTGTCTCAGCGAGGCCCTGCTGTAGGATGTCCACATCATTTGTGGACTTGACTATGGCTCCTAGTTTGCAATCATCTAGCCAGAGACCTTCTGTGTTAGCCTGTACTTCAGAGAAGTAGATACCAAATAGGAGTGGGTCCAGGACGGAATCCTGTGGTACTCCACTTGTCACTGCTTTGAGGTCAGATTTGGAGTCTGCAACTTTTACATTGTGGGTTCTGTCAGTGAGCTAGTTGGCAACCCATCTTGTGACGTAGGGATTTGTACCAAGTTTAGTGAGTTTAGCTATAATTCCAGAATGGGGGATGGTGTCGAAAGCCTTGGCAAGGTCAAGATAGGCTGTGTGAACCACCTTACCCTCATCTATGGCTCTAGTGACTGCCTCAAATAAGTCGATCAGGTTCAGGAGGCATGATCTGCCTTTCACAATGCCAAACTGGGTGGGATCCAGAGTTTGGAGGTTACCGATATCTTTGTTTATGAGTTCCATGATGATATGTTCCATGGCCTTGCAGACCAGGCTCATCAGGCTAATAGGTCGATATTTCCCGGGATCAGTGGTGGCTCCCCTTTTGTGGAGTGGGATAACTGTTGCTGTGCACCATTCAGTAGCACAAAGCCTGATGCGAGGCTATTATTGAACATGGTGCTTAAGTGGGGAGCCAGTTCATTCTGAAGTTCGTGTAAAACGCAGCCTGGGATGTTGTCCGGTCCCATGGATGCTGTGTTTTTTGCTTTAGAGAGTGCAGCTTTAACCTGTGTAGTTGTGATTACAGGGACTCTGCATTCTTCCTGTATAGATGTGGGCCCTTTAGGGGGTGAGGGGGGTGTAAAGTTAGCACTGAACCTATCTGCCAGGATGTTAGCAATATCAGTTGGTTCTGTAATTTTCATGCCTTTGTGCTGTAACTCAGAGCAAATCTGGGTGTTGCCATCGAGATTCTTGACATAGCTATAGAATTCTTTGTGGTTGTCCTTAGAATTAGTGGTGATTTTGTTTTCGTAGCCAGCTTTGGAGGATCTTATAAGGGATCTCAGCTTCTTACTGAGGCTGACCAGGGATCTCCTCCACTCATGGGATTTTACTATCTTTCGCAAAGTTTCTTCCTTTTGTTGTACAGTTTGTTTATGGCAGGGGACCATCAGATTGGCTTCCTTTTTTTGAAGGATAGCATCTTGGTTCTGTTTGGGATAGCACGATCCATGCACTTGTGTAAGTGCTTATAGCGTGCATTTGTGTAGGATTCAGCAGTTGTAACTGTATTGTTCTTCTGCATGGCTGTCATGAATTTCACCACTTCTGTCTTAAGAAGCATGAAGTTGGCTTTGGAGAATTTTTTTACCGTGGTTTCCTTAATGGGGGGTGGGGACGGGATGTAGATATCAAGGGTGATTAGCTTATGGTCGGATTTGACCAACGAGGAGTTGACTTCAGGTGTGGAACACCAGTCACTCAGGATGGTAATGACTAGGTCTAGGATATTGTTGCCCCTGGTGGGGGTATGGATAAGTTGATCCAGGGCATTGGAGTTTATGAATTCCAGAAAGCGTTGAGCTAAGGAGTTGGTACACAAGTAGTTTTCCCAGTTAATGGGGGGTAGTTGAAGTCGCCTGTTATTAGGGTGTTTGGTTGAACCCTAATATTTTCCAGTACATCTAGAAAAGAGGAGTGGGAATCCTGGGACATGGTGAGGGATCTGTTGCAAGCTACAATTTGGATTGCAGTTTTGCCCAGAGTTAATTGCTAAGGAGTTGGTACATGAGTAGTTTTCCCAGTTAATAGGGGGTAGTTGAAGTCACCCGTTATTAGGGTGTTTGGTTGAACCCTAATATTTTCCAGTACATCTAGAAAAGAGGAGTGGGAATCCTGGGACATGGTGGGGGATCTGTAGCAAGCTACAATTTGGATTGCAGTTTTGCCCAGAGTTAATTGCACTTGGATAACCTCGGATGCATTATGCTGAGCAACTAGCCTGGAGGTGTGGATATCCTTAATGAATATGGACACACCTCCGTATATATATATATATATATATATATATATATATATATATATATAGTTTCACTTTACAAGCTCGAGATACTGAAATCTCGAATTTCAATATCTCGAGACTAGAAGCACAAAAATGCAGTTGCTTGAAACTGAATATTGTCGAATGTTAGTTTGTCGAATCACAGCCAGTATACTGTTCATAGGTTCATAGGTTCATAGGTTAGTACTAGGCTATCAGCCCTAGGGCCTATACAAGCCTAGCCATAACAATTCCCTGAATATTTCTTCCCACATTATTTACTTTCCTGGACCCCTGTCTAGCAGGGCGACTGACGTGATCCCTGGGGTGAATTTCCTTTCTCCCATCCAATCGTCAAGGTTCCTCTTGAAGAGGTCCAAAGAGGCACTCTGCTTGACATGTATGGGCAATCTATTCCAGAGTCTGGGGAGTCTCTGGGTCAGGAACCTATCCCTCCAACATGTTTTGTTTATTGTGATGACAAGGTTTAGATCCCTGGAGCGTGTAGCTCTGAGGGATTGGGATTTCTTTAAGTGTAGCATGTCCAACAGCTCTGGGTTTGACATGGCCTTGTATGTTAAGCAGAGATCGCCTCTGAGTAGACGATATGACAGAGTATAGCTGGAGTTTTTAAGGCGGTCAGCATAGGGCATCTGCTTTAGGCCTGTGATTCTTTTAGTGAGGTATTTCTGAGGCCTTTCCAGTTGTTGCAGATGTCTTGAGAGGTACATACCAAATGGGGCATTGTATTCTATAATGGGTCTAATGAGGGATGAGTACAGTGGGACAATGACCTCCTTTTTCTGGATGAAAAGCCCTTCGTGATGAGGTGTGCCACATAGAAGGATTTCCTGACTGTTGTGGCGATGTGGTTATCGAAGGTGAGACCACTGTCCACCTGTGTCCCTAAGTCTCTTATCACACTTTCTGTGTTTAGTGTATTGCCACCTATATGGTAATTCATGGATACATGTTTTTCCCAAAGGGGATAACAATACATTTCTTGGCATTGAGCTTGAGCCCATGGCTCTGGCACCAAGCATCTGTTTCTGTAAGGCCCTTTTGTAGAGTATCCACATCATTTGGGGATTCAATAATGGCTCCCAGTTTGCAGTCATCTGCAAACTTTGTTAGCCAGAGTCCCTTAGTGTTGACCTGTACTTCAGAGAAGTAGATGCCAAACAAGAGCGCCCCAGGACTGAACCCTGAGGTACTCCACTTGTCACTTGTCTGGAGCTGGATTTGGAGTCTGCTACTTTTACAGTGTGGGTTCTATCAGTAAGCCATTTAGCAACCCATTGGGTGACATAGGGATTAATGCCCAACTTAGTAAGTTTATCTATGATTCCAGAGTGGGGATGGTGTCAAAGGCCTTGGCAAGGTCTAGATAGGCTGTGTGGACCACCTTACCCTTGTCCATGGCTCTGGAGACTGATTCAAAGAAGTCAATCAGGTTCAGGAGACAAGATCGGCCCTTCACAAACCCAAACTGGGTGGGGTCCAGTGTTTGAAGGTTGCCAATGTCTTTGTTTATAAGTTCCATGATAATACGCTCCATGTCCTTGCAGATAAGGCTTGTCAGACTGATGGGACGGTAGTTTCCGGGATCCAAGGTGGATCCCCTTGTGGATTGGGATAACTATAGCTCTGCGCCACTCAGTGGGCACGAAACCTGAGGTGAGGCTATGATTAAACATGACACTTAGGTGAGGTGCCAGTTCATATTGTAGTTCATGTAGTACACAGCCGGGATGTCATCTGGTCCCATGGATGCTGTATTCTTGGCTTTAGAGAGCGTGTTTTGTACCTGTGTGGCCGTTATTACTGGAATTTGGCAATCTTCGGTATTGAGATGGGCCGTTTAGGGGGTGAAAGTGGGGTGAAGTTGGCACTGAATCGATCTGCCAGGATATTGGCAATATCCTTCGGATCAGTATATTTAATGCCATTCTGTTTTAGCTCAGAGCAGATCTGAGCATTGCCATTTAGATTCTTGACATAATTATAGAATGCTTTGTGGTTGTCTTTGGAATCTTTGGCAATTTTATTTTCGTAACTAGCTTTGGAGGATTTTATGAGGCATCTCAGTTTCTTACTGAGGCTAGTAAGGGAGTTTTTTGCATCCTGGGATTTTCCTCTTTTCTGCAAAAGTTTCTTCCTTTTGTTGTAAAGTTTGTTTATGTAACTTTAAGGTAATTGGTTTCTGGATAGTAAAGATGGTGGCTGACGTGTGGTTATGTTTGAAGGGTTAGGTAGGTGTACAGCTTTTAGTGTTTTGTGTAGGAATGTGGTTTTGTTTAAAGTTTTGGGAACTTTTAGAAGTTAGTTAAGGTAGGTGTGAGTGTATGTGTATGTGTAAGTGTTGAAAGTGGTGTATTTTTTATGTGTGTAGTTTGTGTGTTTAGTGTGAGATAGGTATAACATGTGGAATGAGAGACTAATGCATGTTCTTTCAGGTTTTTCTTTTTTTTTGTGTTAGTGCGACCTCGGACTTGGCATACATAATTAGCGGGGGTGTGGGGGGCGCAGTATATATATATATATATATATATATACGTATGGTAGTGGTATGTGTGTTTTTTTTGTTGTTTTAGTGTATTTATGTTGGGGGAGGGTTGGGTTTTGCTTTTGGAGTGTTATTTTCGATGTTATGTATGTCTTTTTTTGGGTTTTTGTTTTTTTGCAGTTTCTGTGTTTTGGTCTCGAGATACTGAAATTTGAGATTTTAGTATCTCGAGCTTGTAAAGTGAATCTATATCTATCTATCTATCTATCTATATATATATATATATATATATATATATATGTCATCAACACCATATCTAATCTTACCGCCATCTTCTCTCAAACTAAATGCAATCCTAACACTGTTCTACAAAAGCAATCTTCCAAAAACACCAATACTAGCTCTCTAACCAGTTTTGCATTCTCCCCAATACCAACTGCTACTATAACAAAACTACTTCTCAAACTTAAACCTGGCTCTAAAGCACATGACAATCTACCCCCAGAATACCTCCAATTGTAAGATAAAGCTATTGCTTATCCAATCAGAATACTTCTTAACAGATCTATCCAAGAATCCTATGTACCTAGCATCTGGAAAAAAGCATATATTCTCCCCCTTCAGAAAGGCGGCAACAGTGCGGATATTTCCAATTTTTGCCCCATTGCTACAATCTCCCCTATTTCTAAAATCTTCATTCACATTCAACTTCTAAACTATGTACTTCGAAAGATGAAGGTAAAATTGTGTCCTCACTCTTTCCTGACCTCTCTAAAGCATTTGATTTGATACTGTCTCCCACTCTCCACTTTTCACAAAACTTTCTACACTAGGCATCTCCTCCCCACCCCTAAACTGGTTCTCTAGCTATCTCAGAAATAGACAATAATATACCAAATGGCAACACTCTTTCTCTCCATTCCTTGATACATCCACAGCTGTTCCCCAAAGCTCCATACTAGGGCCCCTTCTTTTCAGTATTTTTATCAACAACTTTCACTCTACTCTTAGACAAGGATCTGTCATATAGTATGCAGATGACTCAACCATCATCTACTCTGCTAACTCTACATCTGAACTTCAGCAAATTACTGCTTTTACATCTACCGAAACCTGGACGACCAACAACCACTTTGCCCTAAACCCCAACAAAACTAAACTCATATCATTTTCCCCCAAGAAAACCATCACCTTGAATAAGACTGAATTCTCAAAACAAAACTATTATTGAGGTGGTGTCTCATACAAAAGTACTAGGCATTATCTTTTTATTTATTTATTTTTTTTATTTAACATTTGTTGACCGGGAAAGTCCGACTAGGCTCCACAGATCCTGTTTTTAGCGGATGCCCGGGGAGAAATGCTCCAGAAGCATGTCTTTAGAATGTGGGAGGAAACTGGAGTACCCAGAGGAAACCCACACGAACGCAGGGAGAACATGCAAACTCCACACAGAAGGCACCCCAGCTGAGAATCGAACCAGAGAACCTCTTGCTGTGAGGTGACAGCATTGACCACTGCACCACTGTGCCACCCAGTAGAACTTTCAGATCCCGTCTGCATGGGTATCATGAAGTTTGTCACTTCTGACTTCAGTAGCATGAAGTTGGCTTTGGAGAAGTTTTTTAAGGAGATTTCCTTACTGGGGTGGGGGGTGGGGGTGGGATGTGGATGTCAAGGGTGATTTGCTTATTATCTTAGATGAAAACCTAACATTCAACCAAAGTGCACAATAGTATCAACAAACCACATCAAAACATGGGTACCCTCTAGAGACATAAACACTTTCTTAGCCACTCTACAAAACAAACTCTGACTGTAATGCTACTCAATGCTAGAAGTCTAAACCTCAAAATGCACTCTCTCAAGGCACTCCTAAAAATGGAGAACATCGATATCTGTGCAGTAACTGAGACTTGGTTCAAGGCTTCAGAGAGCACCCCTGCAATACCAGGCTACAACTCTTACCACACTTTTCGGCTACAAAACCAACACCGAAACACTAAAGGTGGAGGAGTGTCCATATTCACCAAGGATATTCACACCTCCAGGCTAGTTGCCCAACACAATGCATCTGAAATTCTCCAGGTGCAACTAACACTAGGTAAGACTGCAATCCAAATTGTAACTTGCTCAGATCCCCCTCCATGCCCCAGGATTCTCACTACACCTTTCTAAACATACTGGAAAATATTAAGATACAACCAAATACCCTAATACTGGGTGATTTCAACTACCCTGCCATTAACTGGGAAAACTACTCGGGTACCAACTCCTTTTCCCAACGGTTCTTGGAATTCATAAATTCCAACGCCCTGGATAAATTAATCCATAGTCCCACCAGGGGCTCCAATATCCTAGACCTGGTCATTACCAACATGGAAGATAGATGCTCCACACCAGTGGTCACCCCTTCATTGGTCAGGTCTGACCATAAGAAAATCACCCTTGACATCCACATCCCACCCCCACCCCCCCAGTAAGGAAACCTCCTTAAAAAACTTCTCCAAAGCCAACTTCATGCTACTGAAGTCAGAAGTGACAAACTTCATGATACCCATGCAGATGGGATCTGAAAGTTCTACTGCAGATTCTTACACTATGGCACTGTATGAGCACATCCACCCGTGCATGAATCTTGCCATCCCAACTAGAACCAAGATGCTCTCCTCCAAAACAAGGAAGCCAATCTGGTGGTCCCCTGCTATAGACAAACTATACAACAGAAGGAAGAAACTGTTGCAGAAAAGAGGAAAATCCCACAATGCAAAAAACTCCCTCACCAGCCTTAGTAAGAAGCTGAGATCCCTCATAAAATCCTCAAAAGCTAGTTACGAAAATAAAATTGCCAAAGATTTCAAAGACAACCACAAGGCATTCTATAGTTATGTCAATAATCTACATGGCAATGCTCAGATCTGCTCTGAGATTCAAAAGAATGGCATTAAATATACTGATCCCAAGGATATTGCCAATATCCTGGCAGATCGATTTAGTGCCAACTTCACCCCCCTCTCACCTCCTAAAGGACCCATCTCAATACCAAAACATTGCCAAATTCCAGTAATCACGGCCACACAGGTAGAAATTGCACTCTCCAAAGCTAAGAATACAGCATCCATGGGACCAGATGGCATCCCAGGCTGTGTACTACATGAACTACAAAATGAACTGGCACCTCACCTAAGTGTCATGTTTAATCATAGCCTCACCTCAGGCTTCGTGCCCACTGAGTGGCGCACAGCTACAGTTATCCCACTCCACAAGGGGAGATCCACCTTGGATCCCAGGAACTAAGGTCCCATCAGTCTGATGAGCCCGATCTGCAAGGGCATGGAACGCATTATCATGGAACTTACAAAAAAGACATTGGCAACCTTCAAACACTGGACCCCACCCAGTTTGGGTTTGTGAAGGGCCGATCTTGTCTCCTGAACCTGATTGACTTCTTCGAATCAGTCTCCAGAGCTGTGGACGTGGGTAAGGCAGTCCACACAGCCTATCTGGACCTTGCCAAGGCCTTTGACACCACCCCCCACTCTGGAATCATAGATAAACTTACTAAGCTAGGCATAAATCCTTACATCACTCGATGGGTTGCCAACTGGCTTACTGACAGAACCCAGACTGTAAAAGTAGCTGACGCCAAATCCAGCTCCAGACAAGTGACAAGTGGAGTACCTCAGGGTTCAGTCCTGGGACCACTCTTGTTTGGCATCTACTTCTCCACACTAAGGGACTCTGGCTAACAAAGTTCGCAGATGACTGCAAACTGGGACCCATTATTCAATCCCCAAATGATGTGGATTTTCTACAAAAGGGCCTTTCAGAAACAGATGCCTGGTGCCAGAGCCATGGGCTCAAGCTTAATACCAAGAAATGTATAGTTATCCCCTTTGGAAAAAAACATGTACCCATGAATTACCACATAGGTGGCAGTACAATAAATATTGAACGTGTGATGAGAGACTTAGGGACACAGGTGAACAGTGGTCTCACTTTCCATAACCACATCACCACAACAGTCAGGAAATCCTTTTATGTGGCACACCTCATCACTAAGGGCTTTTCATCCAGAAAAAAGGAGGTCATTGTCCCACTGTACTCATTCCTCATTAGACCCATTATAGAGTATAACGCCCCATTTGGTATGTACCTCACAAGACATCTGCAACAGCTGGAAAGACCACAGAAATACCTCACTAAAAGAATCACAGGCCTAAAGCAGATGCCATATGCTGACTGTCTAAAAAACTCCAGCTATACCCTGTGGCATATTGTCTACTCAGAGGCAATCTCTGCTTAATATACAAGGCCATGTCAAACCGTGAGCTGTTGGACATGCTCCACTTAAAGAAATCCCAATCCCTCAGAGCCACACACTCCAGGGATCTAATCCTTGTCATCACAATGAACAAAACATGCTGGAGGGATAGGTTCCTGACCCAGAGACTCCCCATACTCTGGAATAGACTGCCCATACATGTCAAGCAGAGCGCCTCCTTGGCCCTCTTCAAAAGGAACCTTGATGATTGGATGGGAGATAGGAAATTCACCCCGGGGATCATGTCAGTTGCCCTGCTAGACAGGGGTCCAGAGAAGTAAATATCGTGGGAAGAAATATCCAGGGAATTGTTATGGCTAGGCTTGTATAGGCCCTAGGGCTGATAGCCTAGTACCAACCTATGAACCGATGAACTTTTCTTCCAGTTTCTCTCCTATATGGTGCTCCTCTCCTCACTAATATCCAGTCTTCTCTGAAAACCAAACTTGACACCTGCTACAATAAAATTACCAAGTTCGCAAATAATGCTAAATATTCCTCCCATCACTGCTCCTCCTTAAACTTACTGAATTGGCTCGAACTCCCACACTACTTCACGTAATTACAATTAATTGCAGCACACAAAATTATCTACAAATCATCAGATTGCCCAGCCCTTTATTCTTTGCTTACTCACTATCACCAAAACAGACCGCATAGATTTGAGAACCAACTTCACCTGCAAGTAGAAAAACGAACCTTCCTGCTGGCCAAATGCTCTACTCTTTTTCTATTTCAGAACAGTGGAATCCATGCCCATTAACTTTAAGAACCAGTAATAATGCATTTTCTTTCAAAAAGTCTCTACATCAACATCTTGCCACTCTGTGGCACTGCTCATGCTCTAATGCAGTATCTCCTAAGACCTGACTCCGCTAATTCACCACTGCTATCACCTTTATCCATATCTTCCTTTATTAACTTTTCTACCTTCTAATATGAACATCAGAAATATTTGCATCTATGCCCAAGTTATTAATATACCTACTTGAAAATGTTATGCATTCCTAATTTGGACTTCTGGTTTATATGATTTAAATTTACTCACGTGCCTTAATTTTATGACACATCCTGTAGCACATATCTCTATAAGTCTTTAATACTCCTATTATATTACCAAAAGTTAATCTATCACCCTCTTTACCTACCTGTGGCACCTTATATGTGCAATCAACTCTATCTCTTATATTGTACTGCAACCAATGTAGTAGCTAATAATGAGCTTCTACCTTAGTGGGACTGTAACTACATACTACATCTACTATATTCTAATTAAAATAGTTAGCTTTTAGTTTATGTAACTGAAACTATTAACTTTTCTATTGTATGTAAGTTTTTTGATGTGGAGCTTTTCTCCCTGGGCCTCCACTGAACATGGGCTCACTTCGGCCCACTGGACCATCCCACTAAACAAATGAAAATAAATAAATAATAAAGAAATGATGGTGACAATAAACAGAATGCTACTTGACAGAAAAGTAAATGACAGCTTTTTCAAACTTATTATATAAGGCTTGCTGAGTTGGAAGCACTGTGAATCACACAACTAAGCAAGCTAGCAAATAAACAAACAAACCTACATATCCTTCTTATAAATGACAAACAACAGTCAATTTGGTTTTTGCAAATGCCTAAAGCTCATGAGCAAGAGAGAGAGACCGATTTTCTTAAGTTACAGTGATCGAAAAAACAAATTCATCAAAGTATTAAAATAAAATATAACAGCCGCTGTTCCTAGTTTGTACTTGCATAAAACCCACAGAAGGACAACTGCAGTGATCTGCTGCATCCTGTACACTTACTGATTATCAAACGTGAAGACTAGGGACACGTACTTTATCTGTGGGAAACCTTTAGTACATAACAGAAATCGCAGACTTAATTGTTAACATCACAGCGCTACAGCCTACCAGACCAAGAGTAATTGGACACACAGACCCCCTCCCATAACTCAGACCAGACTCCTCTGCTCATAATCTTGAGATGACAATGTGACAAAGACTTGTTGGGATCATCATGTTGACGTGACATCCTGTTTTGTTGGATGCTGCAAGTTGTGGGTGGGCCTGTGGCCACAAACAACTATTTGAGGTGTTTTTAAAGCTCTTTAACAGGCAGTCAGAGGTCAGGCACTGTCTCAGATGCTGACATCATCATCCACACCCCTGCACATTGATGACATTATGGGATACGCTAGTAATGCACAATGACTTCAGCATCAACTAAAAATTGGAAATAAGTAAAAAAAAATAGTGATCTGAAGGGGCCCCTCGGGAATTCATGACACCCCATTATTTTAGCCTCAAAACCAGAGAGTTCTGAGGAATTCAGTATGGTTGAGGGGTATGTTTCTTTCTAATTAGCTATGTCTCAAGAGAAGACCACTTGTTAATGCTGCTAATGTTAAAACAAGCAATATGTACTGCATTGCCTTTATGCAATAGTGAGGGAGCTGTACAGAATGGCTAGAGTTCAAATAAGTGAACCCACCAGTACATATATATATATATATATATATATATATATATATATATATATATATATATAGATATTTGTTTGTGTCTTTTGGCTTTTCCCGGTTAGGGGTCACCACAGCGGATCTCTGGTCCGCTAATGATTGGCAGTTGATTTTTATGTACCGGCTTGCCAGGCCTGATGCACAACCTTCAATGAAGGTACGCCCATTCACACATGTCTCCACGCAGAAGACGCTCTAGCTGAGAATCCTACATACCAGATTGCCAGGCCTGACGCACAACCTTCAACGAAGGTACACCCATTCACGCATGTCTCCACGCAGAAGATGCTCTAGCTGAGAATCGAACCGGACAGCGTCTTACTGTGAGGCGACAACGCTACTGCCACATTACTGAAGACAAGAAGGCCAAAATGAAAACTCCAAAGCTTCATATGGATGAACGACCACAAACCCGACACATTTCTAACTGTAAGTAACCAGTTGACCAACAAGGGGAAATTTGCCCTTTTCCCCACTATAGTGCAATCCTGGAGTTGGTATAAATCGTTAGGAGGGGAATGGGGAAGGCACAACCCCCCACCTAGTGGGTTGCAGATGGTGAGGTGTATTTTCCATCATTTGTTGGCCCAGTGGTTACTTACCATTGGAAATGTGTCGACTATGTGGTTGTTCATTCAAAGGAAGTTTCAGAGTTCTTGTCTCGGCCTTCTCATCTTTGGAAATGTGGTCTTTCGTTCTTGTGAATGGGAATGCAGAGGTTAATAGACAGCAACTAATCTTGTATGATTTAATGTGATAATCAATATAACAAAAATGCATTGTTTGCCAATTAATCCTGTCCCAAGTGAACAGATAAACTACAAGTATCATGCTATTACATGCAGACAAGAAATCTTCTGTACACATTGGGAAATCCCCATCTGTTAAAACATAAATGCCCTGGAAAGGCAGCACCAGAGGCAAATTCCCAAAGCAGTGGGTCCCAGTATTTTTTCATTGTTGTAGCTCTACTGTGACTGTAATTCTTCAAACCCTGTTTCACCCTTAAGAGATATTTTCTTGTATGTATATATATATATATATATATATATATATATATATATATATAGATATATCTTTATCTATATCTGTATCTATCTATCGATCTATCTATCTATCTATCTATCTATCTATCTATCTATCTATCTATCTATCTATCTATTTATCTATCAAGATGGTGTGGTGGGTGAAGTCAAAGATAGATAGATAGTCTTGCCTCCCATCCTCATATAAAAACAGCATTTTACTCATTTGTTCCAGGAATGTTCATTGGGTACACATTCGGTGAACATTCATGACATGGTATCTGTGTGGAAAGCTAAAGTTTAAGTTATCATGCTGGATCTTTACACAGTCAGTACATACTGTAAGGGCAGTGTGTAGAAGGTATGCTATACATGCTCTGCAAGCAACTATTGCATTATATCTGTCTGGAAGGATACATTAATATTGTGATAAGACACATCTTAACTAGTAAACTAGTACTGCCATGACACGTTGAAATAGGGTGTGACGCCCGTGCCCTGGCCCAGCAATCAAGGAGCCTCAATCCTCACCACTGACAACAGAGACAGCATCTCATATAAGAAAAGGATAACAAATACACAGTAAAGTACAATTTCCCTTAAGTGCACACAGCGATTACAGTCAGTCTGGGGCTCTCGAACATGGGTAGGAGATAGCTGCTGGGATACTGCTACCCCTTCCACTGAGGTGTCAGCACGAGCCTCACTGAGGAGATCAGTCCCCAGATCTCCCTCAGACTCCTCCTGCAATCTACTGCAAATGCTCAGCTCAAGAGCCTCCCTATCATGGTAAGGTTTCATCATGTTAACATGGTACAGTCTGTGCCCCTGGCATCTGGCTTGCAGTCCCACCATGTAGTTAACATCACTTACCTTTCTTACCACCTTGTAGGGTCCCACCCAAGCTGCTTGCAGCTTGTTGTGTCTGACAGGAAGGAGAACCATTACCTGCTGCCCCACAGCATACTCTCTAGCTTGAGCATTCGTGTCATACCACACCTTTTTCTGTTATTGGGATTCTGCAATGTTCTCCTGGGCCAAGCCCATGAGTTCCCTGAGCCTTGTCCTGAGGTTTAGGACGTATGCCACAACAGATTCCTTATGAGGTTCACACTCACCTTCCCACTCATCTCAAATTAAATCTAGAGGTCCCCTCACCTTATGCGCATACAGCAACTCCAAGGGTGAAAAACCTGTGGATTCCTGGGGAACCTCTCTGTAAGCAAACAACAGATGGGGCAAATATTTGTCCCACTCAGTCTTAAACTGATCTGCAAATGCCTGTAGCATAGACTTGATTGTAGAGTTTAACCTCTCATCAAGTCCATTAGTCTGGGGATGGTAGGGGGTGGTCTTCATGTGCTTCACCCCACAGGACTTCCACAGACAAGCCAGCAGGTCTGACATGAAATTGGTATTTCTGTCAGTCAGTATTTCTTTTGGGAAACCTACCCTGCTGAAAATCTCTAATAAAGTATTTGCCACCATCTCTGCCTCAATGGAGGACAAAGCCACTGCCTCAGGGTATTGTGTAGCATAATCCATTACCACTAGGATATACTTTTTCCCTGCGGAACTTGGGATACTCAGAGGACCAACAATATCCATAGCTACTCACTGAAATGACTCCTCAATCACAGGCAAAGGCATCAAAGGAGTTCTCACCTTGTCTCCTGCCTTGCCTACCTTTTGACATTGCTCACAGGTCCTGCAGTACCCTGTTACATCTCTGG